>NC_084822.1:21829244-22053035 GCF_958449725.1 Rosa rugosa
TGAATCGTCCTTACTAACATCTTCACAAATTTATACGAAAATCCGACGGACGGATTCTCACGAATCGCCTCCCTAATCACTGTTTTGCATTTATACGAAGATCCAACGGTCGGATCTTCGCCCATGACCACACAAAGCCACTGGGACAGTCATAAGATCATCATATCAAAACTACAAGTCCATCTGACGGTCCTAACTTCACAGATCACAAATCTAACGATCGAAATCGATCTAAACTTAAAAATTCATAACTTAATCATACGATATCCAAAAATTGCGTATAATATATCAAAATGATCGTATTGAAATATAGAATCTGAAAATGCACAGAAACCATATTTTTGATCCCCGGAGGTGGCCGGAAAGGGCCGCCGGAGTTAGTGGCAGAGCCGCCGCCGACCACCACCAATGGTGTCGGGGCCGGGCTGCTCTTCTTCCTCTCATCATGCTTAACAACTTTCATAACTACCATGTAAGCTGAAAATGACCGGAAGTGGTTGAAATTACCTAAAACAGTCGAGGTGGCCGGAATTTTTCCAGAAACCGGTGAGAATTTGCAGAATCCGGCGAGCTCCCGTTCGACGTAAAAACTTCCACTACTCGCTTCGATCCCTTCTGAAGAGTTGTTCAGAACTTCAAGGCGAGCTCACTGGTTTAAGAATCACTCAAAACGACGTCCTGTAGCTCAAGATATTTGGATCGATAGCTCCGGTTTCGTTCTTGGTTGGGTTTGACTTGCAGCCACTGCTACGGGCCACGCCGCCGTGTGAGGCTGCTTCTGAGAGCTTCAGGAAGTTGAGGCGAGCTCGAGGATGAAGTTTGGTGAGTATTGGTGACCAGAAGCACGAGTTATCAAGCTTGGAACTAAAACGGTTTTCAAAACAAACCGTTTTCCGCCGTCGTATCCGGTTGTTCTGCAGAGAAAGGCTGCCGCCTGCAGCTGCGCAAGATCGAGTTGAAGCTGTGGGAGATGGTTTGGTACAGATTTGTGGCCGGCGGAGAGAGAGAGAGAATTGAGAGCTTTTGCTCTGTTTCTTGGATGCTTTCGAACGAGAGAGCGAGAGAGAGAGAGAGTGAGAGAGCTCGTGACAGAGAAAAAGAAAAGAGAAGCAATTATGCTTGGGACGAAAGAGAGAGACCGAGACAGCCAAAAGGGAGAGTGAAAAGCTAAAGGAAGAGGTGAAATGTTCGTATTATTCCTCCAACGAGGTTCGTATTATTCCTCCAACGATCGAGGTTATTACACTTTGTCATGGTGGACGGTGGCTCCATGCCTAATGGGGTCCGATCCCATTCTTCCGTCATTCCTCTTCTCTCTGTAGGGATAAAATAGGCCCATATCAATCGTACCTCTTAGGTATCGAAAGATTGTCTTTACACCAATCCAATGGCGGCGTGTTGGCGCAGAGCTATGTCGAGCTAACAAGTTCACTGCGAATGAGATATCCGGTCTTGTGCATTGAGCTAAGTACAATAATGCGCCTATTGCACTGAAATAGGGCACTTCGGCCTCTAATGGTTCTTCGTCCTCATCCTTTGGACGAAGCGGATCTTTTCCGGGCTCAAGACTACGACCAATCATGGGAGTACTCACAGGCTTTGCTTTATCTTCATTAAAGCGCCTTAGGATTTTCTGAGTATATGCAGACTGATGGATCAAAATCCCATCACTACGGTGCTCGAGTTCTACACCGAGACAAAACCGTGTTTTCCCAAGATCTTTCATCTCAAATTCGGATTTCAAGTATTTAGCAGTTTCCTTCAACTCATCTAGAGTTCCAATTAGGTTCATGTCATCGACATAAACTGCTACGATTGCAAATCCGGAACTTGTTCTATTAATGAACACGCATGGGCATATTTCGTTGTTAATATATCCCTTCCCAATCAAGTAGTCACTTAGACGGTTATACCACATCCGTCCGGATTGTTTTAATCCATATAGTGAGCGTTTTAACCTTATTGAAAACGCGCTCCGTGGTTTAGAGCCACTTGATTTGGGTAATTGAAGTCCATCTGGAACCTTCATATATATCTCTGAATCTAGATCCCCATAGAGATATGCTGTAACCACATCCATAAGCTGCATGTCAAGTTTTTTGGAAACTACCAAACTGACAAGGTAGCGGAACGTTATAACGTCCATTACGGGAGAATATGTCTCCTCGTAGTCGATTCCAGGGCGTTGTGAGAAACCTTGCGCCATGAGGCGGGCTTTATATCTTACCACCTCATTTTTCTCATTACGCTTTCTAACAAAGACCCATTTATGGCCAACAGGCTTTACACTTGGGGGTGTCTGCGTTACAGGCCCAAATACCTGTCTCTTTGTTAGTGAATCCAATTCAACCCGGATCGCATCTTTCCATTTAGGCCAATCTGCTCTTCGTTGACATTCTTCAACAGAGCGAGGTTCGATATCATCATATTCTATGATTCCTTTTGCAACATGATATGCAAACGCATCATCAATTGCCATAGAATTTCTATCCATCATCTCATGTACACTAGTGTAATTTATGGAGATCTCTCTATTCTCTGGAGTTGGTTCTGACATTGGAGCGTCCCCCAATGATGTCTCTCGGACATAACCATAATCCGGAATATTCTCATGAGATGGATTATTCACATCGATGATTAATGGATTATTTTGTGCCAAACTCGCTTTCTTTCTTGGGCGAGAATCCATCGAACCTATAGGCCTCCCGCGCTTCCTGGCAGGAGCCATGGGCCTAGCCACAACGTCACCATCACTGTGAGAGGGGACGTTGGCGCCATGCTCAAATCCTCTTGAGTTAGCGTCATGTCCTCTAGTTTTAGGGACATCAATCCTTGCAGGCACGTTTGCAGCAGGTATGTGTGATCTCGTCACTTTAGCGATATCAGAAAACGTATCAGGCATCGATTCTGCTACGTTCTGAAGATCGAGAATTCTCCGCACTTCAGTTTCGGACTGTGCGGTTCGGGGATCAAGATGAGACAGAGTGGGGACAGACCACGACAATTCCTGTCGTTCCTGTTGAACATTTATGTTCTTATCTCCCCCTAACGACGGGAAGACTGTCTCATCGAAGTGACAATCCGCAAATATAGCGGTAAAGAGATCGCCTGTCAAGGGTTCTATATAGCGGATAATCGTTGGAGAATCATATCCAACATAAATGCCTAATCGTCGTTGAGGACCCATTTTGGTGCGCTGTGGCGGCGCAATAGGCACATATACTGCACACCCAAATATGCGTAAGTGTGAGACATTAGGCTCATACCCAGTTACCATCTGGGACGCAGAAAATGGTGGAGTGGCAGTGGGCCTCAGACGAATAAGCACAGCTGCATGCAATATTGCATAGCCCCAAGCAGAAATAGGGAGATTGGTGCGCATTACCAATGCCCTAGCGACCATTTGTAGTCGTTTAATGGCGGCTTCTGCAAGACCATTTTGGGTGTGAACATGAGGAACAGGATGTTCAACATCAATCCCAATGGGTATGCAATAATCATCAAAAGTCTTTGATGTAAACTCTCCAGCATTGTCTAATCTTATAGACTTAATAGGATGAGCAGGGTGGTGAGCCCTTAACTTAATGATTTGTGCTAGGAGTTTAGCAAATGCAGCGTTCCTTGTGGACAATAGCATGACATGTGACCAGCGTGTCGATGCATCAACCAACACCATAAAATATCGAAATGGTCCGCATAGTGGTTGGATAGGTCCACAAATATCACCTTGGATTCTTTGCAAGAATGGTATATTTTCTTTAGTGTCCTTTGCATAGGATGGTCTCGATCCTAACTTTGCTAAAGAGCAGGCTTTGCAGAATGAATAATGGGCTTTAGGAATAACCAATGAGGATTTTGGTTGAGCCATGAAGTCACAATTGACTTTAGAAGTAGAAATTGGAGTCAGGGGAGCAGAGGTGGCGTCAAAGCCACCCTTGAGCCGCAGGGGGATGGCGGCGCCGGCTAGTGGTGGCCGGTCTTGAAAGGGGAAGGCGCCGTGAGGCGCAGGTGCTCCTCCTTGATCCAAATTTCGAGTTTTACTTCCTTTCGTTCTGAAAAAGGGATGTCCGTGTGAAGTCTTTAATATATGGATCATCATGTCACGACCTGGGTGTCCCAAACGGTCGTGCCAAAGCCTATATGTGTCGGAATCCCATAAATCATCTCTCATGACATGGTTGGAGTCAATGACTCGAATAGTGGTTGCATACAACCCACTAGAGCGACACATAAGTTTCTCTAAGACTCGTTTATGTCCGTAGTCATTAGAGGTGATGCAAAGGAACTCTTGTCCATTCTCACAATGTGTTTCCACATGAAAACCATTGGCTCTTACATCTTTGAAGCTAATAAAGTCGAAAAAGATATCCAAGACATGAGATAAAAGAAATCGACACTTTATTAATAATAGCCAATGATTACATCAAAGTTTCTTGACCAAAATCTAATCCAACATAAAAATCAAACCGTAGACAAATCGTAGTCACTCAATCCGTTCGGTAATTTCAATTTAGTTGTGACCAGGTAAGGTAAGGCGAGATTTTGGTGGAGCGTTGCTCACTTTTAAAACCGTTCTCTCAGATCAAACCTTGCCTAGACATCACAAGTACTCTTGAGTACGCCTAGAGGGAAAAAGTGAATACAATAAGTCATTTTATTGATTTAAGGCATAATTGCCATTTACATAATTCTTGGAAAAGACTATAAATAAAAATTTGCGGCATTTTATCTTCATCGCCAGATTTAAAGTCTTTGTGAACTCGATGTCTTGATCACCATGATGCGACTACCTTCGTAGGTACATTGCAAATTCAGGTCCATTGATCAGACGTTCCATATCAGAAATAGACACCATAAAGAGGATTCTCCCTTGATTGAGGCGCATTGGCGCAATATGCATAGTCCCTAGGACTGGTGGCGTTGGAAAGTGGTGCCCATGGCCAACGTTGGCTCCATGGTGTCCAACCCTATGTCCCTCAAAATCACGCCTCCTACGGTCGTGTGATTGTCGCCTTGAGCGATTACCTTCTTGAGCATTCCGATCATATGGATCATGACGTCGATGGCGACTTTCTCTAGCCATAGGACGATGCTCTTGATAGCTATCTTGAAGCCTATCAAATCTTCTTTGCACAAGTTCATTGCCATGTCTTTCAGTAGTGGCCATAGCTTCAATAAGCTGTTGAAAACTTGTGATCCGTCTTGCATTTACATGAGTCCGGAGTAAGTCAGAGGACCTCATAGCATAGACGGGGAAGGTATTGAGGTTTTTCTCAATCAATTGGTCTTCTGTGATTGTTTTTCCACAGAGACGCATCATTGCTCTGATGCTGAGAGCTTCCGAATAAAATTGCATGACAGTGTCAAATTCAGAGAAGCGAAGATCTTTCCATTCTGCTACTGTATTCGGAAGTATGGAGTCACGAACATTGCCATATCGTTCGCGAAGCGCATGCCAAAGCTTTATGGCGCTATCCTCATTTATGAACTCAAACTGTAGGTCACTATCCATGTGACGTTTCATGAAGGCAAGTGCCTTGGAATTATCTTTCTCAGTTTGAGGGTCTGGAGCTGTTTCAATAGGACAAAGCTCTTGGATTGTATGCAATAAATCACGGGCAATAAGGTGGATCTCGACATCAGTGACCCATGTTAAGTACCTTTTGCCTGCATAATCCAATGGAACAAAATCGAGTTTGTTCATGTTTGACATCCAGAAAGATGAAACAAGAACAAGTTAGTTTCGGAGTCAATGCTTCCACGAAAACTAATATAAATAAGATTTCCGAGCTATGCTACCAAGAAATCGATTTCCAAGAATAATTGGATTAGACCGAAACAATGATGTTTGAATGGTCAAAATAGATGCTCACGAACGCTCTTAGTCCGTAGCATACGAACGCTCTTAGTTCGTTAAATCGATGCTTACGGACGCTCTTAGTCCGAAGTCTTACGAACGCTCTTAGTTCGTTAATTGCGTGAATCCCCACGATTCCGCTTTTCAATGATCGAACCCACGTTATAAGGTGGGATGTAGAAGAAGGGAGGTTTTCAAGTCCCCGAGAAAAGAAGAAGAAATATAAATTTCAAATTTTTAGGAACTTCAAAACTTACTCTTTTGGATACTTACTTGTTGGTTTTGGATCACGCGCGTGTCGATGCAGGCGTGATGGAGCGAAGCAATCTGAGTAGCAGCGTGCAGCAGCAAGTTATATGTGCAGCAGGGGCTGCAGGATGAAGCTGGGCCGAGAGGTGCAGTAAGGCTGCAGGGGTGGCAGCTGCTAGACGCAAAGCTGTAGGCGCATGGGCGCGCAGGAGGTAGCAGCGGGCGCAACAGGTGCTGCAGGGAGCAGCATACGTGCGGCAGAGCTGTAGGGGGCAGCAGGCAGCGACGCAGGGGCGTGTGGCTGCAGGAGCAGCTCGCAGGACAGCGGGGGCTGCTGTGCAAGGTTGCAGGCGCACGGGCGCTCGGAGCAGCAGTGTGCGCAGGGGCGCACGCGGGGCAGCAGTAGGCGCAGGGGCGCACGCGGGGCAGGCTGCAGCGATGCTAGCACGGGCTAGGGGCTGCGGCAGTTTTGGCGATATGAAATTCTTTTCGGGTTTTGGCTTTTTGGCTTTTGTGGTTTAGGGCTCGTGCTGATAACGTGTTTAAGGATAATAGAATTGAGAGAGAATTGTAGAGAGAGATGTGTATTATTATTGAGAATAGGAGCCCTATATATAGGGATTACAAAGTACTAGTTCTAATGTTACAAGGAATACCAATCCGTGTAGGATTGGGAAATCTAGAACCTTCTCTCCTATTGCTACTCCTAGTTTGATAAGGCACACTAAACTTGATTTTCCTTCAACAGCAGATACTTTTTCTTTCCTTTGATTGGCCTTCTTTATAGATATTTTTCTTAAGGATCTTCAACTCCAGTACACTGTTGTCATAATCCTAAGATTTTAATTTGAACAGTGCTGATTGCTAGTATTATATTTTAATAAGACTATAACCAGCTGGTCATCTAAATATTGCAGTGGTACACAGATGAAATGGTTTCACAAATTGTTGTTGGTGCAGTTGTTGCAGGTGATTGTAGAATTTGTGCTTAAGCAAGCATCCACAGTTGTAACCTTATCCTATTCTTAATCATGATGTTCAAGAATATACATGTACTCCTTTTAATCTGATTGACTTAATCAAAAATGTAATTTTCAATTTCACCGAGATGCAGCTCTGGATGTGATAAAGAATGTAAGAGAGCAAGCGATCTTAATTAGGGCCACCAAATTCGATGGAAGTGTCCTTTTCAAGACCAAGATCAGGTGCACTTTTATCATTTTCTGCAACAAGCTCTGCTCTTAATTTACTTCAGAACTCTCTAGTTTTTTCAATTTTGCAGAACAGACTCGTTGCAAGTGAAAGTATGAGTGGTATTATAACATCTTTAAGAGGTAGCTAGACAAATGCGAGTGTACATAAGAGGTTGTAAATATTCAGCCAACCATTCTGATGCCTTTCAAAACATTTTTTAATTTTTTTTTCTGAACAATTTGCAAAGGTTGCCAATGTCCCCCTATGGAACTGTCATTTCCAATTCGTAGGAGCTTTACAAGTTTTTTTGAGAGATAATCCAAAATATATTCACATGAGATAGAATTATAGAATATAAGTACGGGAGAGTCAAAAATGATGATCCACAACCTAATATGAAAACCAAGAAACAAAAAGCGTGGTTACTACTAGTCAGTTGTGCTGCATGTAACTTTTACGAAAATACATACTTATAAACGGAAATTGGAAGAAGTGGAAAAATGTCTCCAATTCTCCTCAAGCCGAAACAACAAATGATCATAGCCATCACTTGATCATAATGTTAAAGTTTGAAAATAAACAAGACAAGGAGAACAAGTAGGTCACTTGTTTATCTCTTTTTGTTTTAGAGTAATTTAACCAAAAGAAAAAGTATAAAACAAATTTGGACACCTAAGACTAAACAAAGAAAAGAAGATATACAAACAAAACTTCAACAACCTTATTTCATTATGGAAAGTTAATTTGTAAATATTGCAACTGCTGCCCCCCTCTCAAAGGCTACCCTCTCTAAACCAACTGTTTGGAGTTTTCCAGTGAAGGTGACTAAAAAAAATTTCCTTGATATGAAAGCAGTGATGAGAAAGCATACAATTAATTAGAGTAAGAAAGTCAATTGTTATAAAGTCCAGAGACGGCTACTGCAATTGCCAGATTAGCTTGCCAAATTAACAAACCACTGCATATGCAATTGCTTTTAGATAATCAAAAGAATAACATGAACATGCTAAATATAATACAAGATTCATTAAAACATGATTAAATATGGTTTGAATTAACATACACAGCATATCTGCATAGAGATATAATTATATATTGTAATCCAAACTCTAAGGACACTGATTTTAGTCAAGAATGCTTGAACATTAGATTTTCATTTGTTTTTATCATCGCTAAACTTGACCATCACCAGTATGTGTATTTTATAAACCAAATTATAGTTTGATTTGTTCAAATTAAATGGAGCTAATTGACCTGAACCAGTAGACACAAAGTAGAACTCTAGAATCCCTGAAGTTTTGTTTTTTTAATTCCCAGTTACCATTTTAGACGGTAGGACAAATTATGTCCCTCTTTGTTTTGCACCCACTACAGTATTCAACGAAGTCTTCAAAGTCTATTCTATTTAAAATAAGTTTTAAGGGGCTTAGTTTAATTAGTTATAGAAAAATGCAACTGTGTCCTGTTGTCAGCTAAAGAATAGTCTGCATTTGTTCAACTAGTTATTTTGTCCAGAGAATAACTCGCAAAAAGTCAACTTAATTGTTTTAATTAGTTTAATTATTTTGTTCTGTCTCTCTCAATTTTTTTTCTTCCCCCCCTTACTAATGGTGATCAACCAAGCATATTATAGACCGACTTATATAGCTGTTGCCTCTTCCCACTCTTAAAATATTCAAACAACAACGTCTCTAATGAACTGTTTACCAAAGAAATCACTTGCGCTCTTTCAAATTATTACACCATCTCCATATATATCCATGACTATAACATTGGACTTAATACAAGGCCTGATCCATTAAGCAGCTTCCAAAAGATTCAAATATGATCAACAAGAACCTCGCAAATCTTACTCTTGTTGTTTTCATTTGTTTCTTCTTTGTTTCATCAAGAATTGGCTTGGCCATGTTAGGAAATGAAACCATCCCCGTCAATGTGGGGGTTGTTCTTGATGATCTTCATTCAATGGAGGGGAAGGCTTGGTTGAGCTGTATCAAAATGGCCCTTTCAGATTTCTATGCTTCTCATTCTCACTACAAGACTAGGCTGGTTTTGAACGTTAGGGACTCCAATCAAAACGTTGTAGGGGCAGCTGCTGCAGGTTCTCCCTACTCATATAAATTTCTTGAAGATTTTCTAGCTCTAACATCTCCCTTCTGTTTTTGTTATTTTGTTTTTTTTTTTTTTGGTCAACTAACATATCGCTCTTTTGGGCTAAGATGAGCGATAAATTGTTCTTTTAAACTGGAAAAATCAAAATTCCTACACCAAATATATAACTCAGAATGATCAAATAAAATTAGGGAAAGGTGGAAATTAGAGAACGCTTTTATATGGCTTAATTGAGATAACTTAAAAATAGTATGTTATGTGTAGGGGAAAACTACCACTGTATATGTTGTAATGGATCATACTAGGTGCGTAACAAAGATGGTTCTTGAATTTGATACGCTTACAATTAAGATGGAAAGATATGCTACTTGGTCTTGCTACCTTAAAAATCTGTATATATTGTTGATTAAATGAACTGAAGATAAAGAAAAATAGTTCGTTGCATTAATTTCAGATACATTTCTTTATTCGTTTATTTTATTTGATAAACTTTGTTCTAGATAGATTCATTACCAATTCAACTATGCTTATATTGAATTGTTAGGACTACCAGTTTGTAAGCATATATGAGGATTATCTAATCATATAAATTCAAATAAGACCAAATTGTTTTAGGGAATCAGAAATTGAGAGAAAATCGCTGTGTGTTCTCATTGATAATAGGGGCCTCTTTATATAGAGGATTACAATGTATAGAGTCTGAATCATACAAGAAAAGATAATCTCTAGATTCTTCTAATTAAACCCTATTACCACTAGGTCAAGTAACCTAGAGTTTGGGCCAAACACAAATTAGGGTTTTACTTGAACACTCCCCCTTGTGTTGCCCAAACACGGTGCTTCTCTCGTTGCCTCGCTAAAAACCTTGCCGAGTAACAAAAACCCAGTGGGACAAAAATAACCTCGGTCGAAGGGGAAAAAGAGCACAACACACCCTTCACGCTTCGAGACGAACATGTAGACATCTCCCCCTGATGTCTGCGCCTCCCCCTGATGACTACGATCATGGGAGTTCAGATAATTTCCGCAAGCCAATTCTTGCCACATGTTTCTCTAACGTGGATTTAGGCAATGACTTAGTAAACAAGTCTGCCACATTGTCCTCGTTCAGTTTGATCTTGAGGAGCTTCTGTTGTTGCTGATTGTCCTTGGTATTGTCACTTTTGATGTAGCCTTGCTTCATTTGTGTAGGCTCATCTGTGGTAGACTTCAAACCACAACTTTTCGAACATGCGTCATTACGGATCCAATCCATATACATTCACAAACCACTTCGTGAAGAGAAATGATCTCTCCATTGTTCGAAGATATAGCGACTAGGGTCTGTTCTGTAGACCTCCAAGATATCATGGTCTTTACCCATGGTGAACACATAACCAGTTTGGGAAGACTTTTGTGTGGGTCAGAGAGATACCCAACATCAGAAAAACCTTCCAAAACACATGTTGTTTTGGGATGAGGATAGTGGACGCAGGCCAGTGTTGGCGGCGTTCCTAGTGTGTGATGGGTCCGAATCCATCATCTCTCTATAGGGATAAAGCATGCCCCTATCAGTCGTACATCTCTAGTAGCGAAAGATATCTTTTTCCACCAATCTAATGGTGTCGCGTTGGCGCACAGCTATACCTAGCTAACAAGTTCACAACATATGAGATGTCTGGTCTTGTGCATTGGGTTAAGTACAATAATGCGCCTATTGTACTTAACTAGGGCATTTATGCCTCTAGCACATCTTCGTCATCATCCTTCAAACGAAGAGGATCCTTTTCAGGATCAAGACTACGGACGATCATGGGGGTGCTTGAAGGCTTGACCTTGTCAAAATGCCTAAGCATCTATCAACACGATGCTCAAGTTCGAAACCGAGACATAATCGTGTTCTCCCATAATCCTTCATCTCAAAATCGGATTTCAAGTGTTTAGTGGTTTCCCTTAACTCTTTAAGGGCTTCCAATGAAGATCATGTCCAACATGAACCGCGATAGAATCCGAAACTTGTTATGAAAACGCGCGGGCATATCCCTTCCCAATCAAGTAGTCACTTTAGTGAGCGTTTCAACCTTATTGAAAACGCGCTCCGTGGTCTAGAGCCACTTGACTTGGGTAAATGAAGTCCACCATGAACCTTCATGTATATTCCATATCTAGACCCCCATAGAGATACGTGTTGACCACATTTGTAAGCTGCATATTCAGTTATTCAGAAACTATGAAACTGACAGGGTAGTGGAGTGCAGTGACTTCCATTACGAGAGAATATGTCTCATCGTAGTCGATTCTAGAGCATTTTGTGAGAAGCCTTGCGCCATAAGCGAGATTGCCATCTCTTTTTCTCATCACGCTTTCTAACGAAGACCCATTAGTCAATAGGTTTTATGTTTAGGAGGTGTTGGCATCATTGGCTCAAAAACCTTCATCTTCGTTAGAGAATCCAACTTAACCTGGATCGCATCTTTCCATTTAGGCCAGATTTCTCTACGTTGGCATTCATTCATCAACGGAGCGTGGTTCGATATCATCAGACTCAACAAACTCATGCGCAACCAAATGCGCAACTACATCATCAATTATGATGGAGTTTCTATCCCACGTCCCATGTACACTAGTGTAATTTTCAAAGAGCTCTATATTCTCATGAATAGGTTCTGACGTTGAGGCGTCCCCCAATGATAATCATAACCCGGAAGATTCTCATGAGACGGATTTTGAGTGTCGATGATTCAAGGATTAGGTTGTGCCAAAGTATCCTTCGAACCCACGGGCCTCCCACTAATCCTAGCTGGGGCCATGGCCTGTAACGCCAGAGTGCCACTCTCTTTGGTGTTGGTGCCATGCCTACCTCCATGTATGGTGGCACTACGTCCTCTCGTGGGGACGTACTTCCATGCAAGCATATTTGCAGCAAATGTGTGATCTCGTCACTTTAGTAGGGATCGAGATGAGACATAGTGGGGACAGACCACGACAATTCTTGTCGTTCCTGCTGAAGATATGTGTTCTTATCTCCCTCTAATGACGGGAAGACTATCTCATCAAAATGACAATCCACAAATCTAGCGGTAAGGAGATCGCCTTGCAAGGGCATTAAGTGGCGGACGATTGTTGGAGTCTCAAATCCAACGTAGTTGCCCATTCGTCTATACGGACCCATCATAGAGCGCTGTGGCGGCGCAATTGGCACATAAATGGCACACTCAAATATGCGTAAGTACGATTCTTGTACCCAGTCACTAGCTGTAACGCAGAGGTAGATTGAGTGGCAGTGGGTCGTAGATGAATTAGCGCCGGAAAAATTGGCCGGAAAAAGTTCCCGGAAAAGTCGCCGAAAAGTGGCTGGAAAAGTTGCCGGAAAATTGGCCGGCGGTCTTTGACTGTTGACCAGGAGCTGACCGAGCTGACGTGGCAATGGGGTCTAGTGATGACGTGGCAGTGGGTCCCCCAGATGCTGACATGGCAGTGATGACGTGGCGGATGCTAACGTGGCTGTGGGGTCCCCCCCCCCCAGATGCTGACGTGGCGGCTCACTTTTCTGCTGACGTGGCGGTGGGTCAGGTGTGTCAGTGGGCCGGGTCAGGTCAGTGGCCTTCTGGGCTATTCTGCTTTGGGCTGGGCTCCTTTTTCTTTCTTTCTGGGCCAAGCTTCTTCTCCCCTTTTTTTTTTCCTTCTTTTCTTCTCTTTTCTGCCGGTTTTCCTGCTGTAAGGTTTAGCTGCCGGTTCAATATCTTCTAGGCCGATTTTTGGGCTTTTTCTTCCGATTCCTGTATCTTTGATTGGATGAGCTTCGTTTGATGAAATTTTATAGAAATTGGAGGTCCGGAAGGTGGTGAACCGGTGGAATATTTGTTGCGGGTTGTATGGAGCTTCCAGTGGCCGGTTCGGTAGGTTTTCGGCCTGTTCTTGGAGTGGCGCCGCCGGTTCTGGACTCCTGGGGTCAAGGGCTTCAAGGTGTGAGGTGGAGGCCGAAAAGGCTTCAAGGTTTGGTATTCGAACTTTGGGGTTTTAGCTTATTGAATCAGGGTTTGGCTATTTATTTCAGGGTTAGGGCTTCGTGCTGATAACGTGTTTTAGAGAATCAGAAATTGAGAGAAAATAGCTTTGTGTTCTCATTGATAATAGGGGCCCTTTATATAGAGGATTACAATGCATAGAGTCTGAATCATACAAGGAAAGATAATCTCTAGATTCTTCTAATTAAACCCTATTACCACAAGGTCAAGTAACCTAGAGTTTGGGCCAAACACAAATTAGGGTTTTACTTGAACACAAATTTCATTTTACCTTTCTGATTTTTACACCCTAAATCATTTGTGCTCATGCATTTTTAATTTCATCACGGATGCCCCTGTACTTACCAATTTCAATCAATTTTGTCTAACCCTTGGCTTTTTGGCGAACTATTGTGTGATGTATTTTGAAATTGTAGTCACATACAATAAAATTTTGCATGCCACACTAGTGAATCATCATCATACTAGGGAGACCATTAGAGCCACATTTTCAATTTACAAAATACTTGACCAAAAAATAAATTATTGGATGGGTATATGTGATGAAATTAAAAGTGCAGGGTTACAAATGATTTAACATGTAAATGTTAAGGAGGTAAAATGAAATTAGCTCAAATAATTAATAAGCTAGATAGTAGTATATAAGCAATATTGAATCGTATCAAGTATGAAACATGATCCTCTTCTCTTTTTTTTACTGGACACAGCTCTGGATCTTATAAAAAATGCAGAAGTGCAAGCAATATTAGGGCCAGTGACATCAATGCAGGCAAACTTTGTTATCAACCTGGGAGACCAAGCTCATGTACCTATTATATCATTTTCTGCAACAAGCCCTTCTCTCACTTCTCTCCGGAGCTCCTACTTTTTCCGATTTACACAAAATGACTCATCTCAAGTGAACACCATAAGTGCTATTGTAAAAGGTTTTGGATGGAGACAAGTTGTGCTTGTCTATATAGACAATGATTTTGGGGAGGGAGTCATGTCACATATAACTGATGCTCTACAAGAGGTTGATGCTTTTGTCCCCTACCGGAGTGCCATTTCCCCATCAGCCACAGATAATCAAATTCTTGAAGAACTTTACAAGTTGATGACCATGCAAACTAGAGTCTTCATAGTCCACATGACTTCTGATCTATCTTCTAGGCTGTTTGCCAAAGCTAAAGAGCTTGGAATGATGAGCGAAGGATATGCTTGGCTAACCACTAATGAGATACCAAACAGTTTAAAGTCGATGAAATCTTCAGTAATCCATTCGATGCGTGGTTTACTGGGTGTACAAACTTACGTTCCAATAACAAGTGAGCTCGATGAATTCAACAAAAGATGGAAACAACAATTTCAAAAAGAGAATCCAGCCATCATTGATGCTGATTATGAAGTTTTTGGATTATGGGCTTATGATGCTACAGTTGCACTAGCAATGGCAGTTGAAGACGTTGGGATTACAAACTCTGGCTTCAAAAACTCAAATGCTTCCTTCAACTCAACAGATCTTGATACTCTTAAGGTATCTCAATATGGTCCAAAACTTGCTCAAGCATTGTCAAGTACTAGATTCAACGGCTTAGCTGGAGACGTTAGCCTCATTGACGGGCAGCTTCAATCATCCACTTTTACAATAGTCAATATAAATGGGGATGTAGCAAGAGGAGTTGGATTTTGGACATTACAAAGTGGAATCAAGAAAACATTGGGTCAATCCTCCGCAAACTGTTCAACATTGAATTGCAATCTTGGCCCAATTATATGGCCGGGAGATTCCTTCTCTGTTCCCAAGGGATGGGAGATTCCGACAAATGGCAAGAAGTTGAGAATAGGAGTTCCAATGAAGGATGGCTTTACTGAGTTTGTTAAGGTAACCAAAGATCCAAGTACCAACAGAACAGATATCACTGGGTTTAGTATCGACGTGTTTAAGGCTGCGGTGGAATTGCTACCATATGCTCTTCCTTATGAGTTGATTCCATTTGCAAAGCCTGATGGCACCAGTGCAGGCACTTACAATGATTTAGTCTATCAAGTGTTTCTTGAGGTAAAATTCTTTAGGTTTATTAGAATTGTAAACCAATTTTTCTTCACTCAATTTTATATTTACTAGACTAAGACATTTAAAGAAATATATTTGCTTGACAGACATTTGATGCTGTGGTGGGGGATACAACAATCCGAGCAAATAGGTCCTTGTATGTGGACTTTTCAATGCCGTATACGGAATCTGGTATTGTGATGGTTGTGCCAATAGTAGACACTAGAAGTAAAAATGCATGGGCTTTCTTGAAACCTTTGACATGGGACCTTTGGCTCACGATTTCTTGTTTCTTGGTCTTTATTGGTTTTGTGGTGTGGGTTCTTGAACATCGAATTAATGACGATTTTCGTGGCCCTCCCCTACATCAGGTCGGCACCAGCATCTGGTTCTCTTTCTCCACAATGGTTTTTGCACAGAGTAACTATTCTTCTCTTTCTCAAATATATATCAGTAGTCTTCTGTTCATTCTTTTTCCACCATGTGTTGAATATGATTTTCCTTATCATTCTCATTACAAGAGTACAGTTATATAGCAGCCTAATTGCTGCTATTACACAGAGAGAGTAAATGGTAATTACATCAAATCAGAAACTGATATGCATTTAAAACAAATATACAACTAATCAAAACTGATGCTAGATTGTAGCCACTGCATTATTCTCTTTAACACCCCCTTTCAAACTGGGCGGTTCTGGACGCACAAGTTTGGTACGGAGGAGAAGATGACGATGCTTATGAAGTGGTTTGGTTAGAAGATCAGCGGGTTGATCCACCGAAGGGACATAGTGAACACGATGACTACAAAGTGCTACTTTTTCACTGACAAAGTGATAATCTAACTCAATATGTTTTGTACGGGCATGGAAGACCGGGTTAGATGCCATATAGGTTGCACTAAGGTTGTCACAGTAAAGCAAGATAGGGAACTAAATATGAGCACCAAGTTCATATAATAAGTAGCCTATTCCGGTGGTTTCGGCACTGGCATGAGCAAGGGAGCGATATTCAGATTCCGCACTCGAACGAGCAATGGTAGGCTGCTTTTTGGAGCACCATGAGATTAAGTTGCTGCCAAGATAGATGAGGTAGCCTGAGGTGGAGCGACGTGAGTCCGGACAACCAGCCCAATCTGCATCCGAGTAGGCTGAGAGATGAACTGGTTGTCGTTGAGGACTAAAAGACAAACCATGATCCAGTGTTCCTTTGGTGTAACGAAGTATCCGTTTGGCAGCAATAAGATGTGGAACACGGGGCTTGCTCATAAATTGAGACACTGAATTGACTGCAAAGGCTATGTCAGGGCGAGTAATGGTGAGATATTGTAAGGAGCCAACCATCTCGCGGAACATAGTAGGATTGTCAAGTAAAACCCCATCATTGGTGCTGAGAAGAGACTTTGTAGACATGGGTGTGCTAACGGGTTGGCTGAGTAACAGATCATGCTTGACTAGGATGTCATGTGCATACTTGACTTGATTAAGGTGAATTCCGTTGGAATGAGATGTGACCTGTAAACCAAGAAAGTAATGCAGAGGACCAAGATCCTTGATATCAAACTCACAACCTAAGGCATCAATGAAGCACTGTAGAATTCGATCATTACTGCCCGTAACCACAATATCATCAACATATAGTAAGAAATAGAGGATATATGAGCCATGGTGATAGATGAACAAAGAAGAATCAGCCTTACTAACACGGAAACCAATTGTTAACAAAAAAGAGCTCATGCGGTGAAACCAGGCGCGAGGAGCTTGTTTGAGGCCATAGAGTGCTTTGTTGAGCTTGCAAACATAAGAGGGACGAGAGGGATCACCAAACCCAGGTGGCTGTGACATTTACACATCTTCTTGGAGATATCCATGGAGGAAAGCGTTTTTGACATCGAGCTGACGAAGAGGCCAACCCCGTGAGACAGCAAGACACAGAACTGTACGTATAGTAGCTGGCTTGATGACAGGGCTGTAGGTTTCACTGTAATCGATTCCTTGTTGCTGATGGAATCCCTTGGCAACAAGTCGTGCCTTGTACCGTTCCACTGAGCCATCGGATTTACGCTTGATGCGAAATACCCATTTGCAGCCGACAACATGTTGGGAAGGAGAGTGGGGAACCAGAGTCCACGTATTGTTCTTGATCAAGGCATTAATCTCATCGGTCATTGCAGCACGCCATACCTCATGTTTAGAAGCCTGAGTATAGCATGTAGGTTCAGTCGAGTCAATAACATATAGAAGGGCTCGAGGAATGGGATACCTAACCACACCATCAGTTCAAATTTTGGGCTGTGTGATGCCATCCCGGAGTCGAGTTGTCATGGGGTGAGTGGAGGAGGGGACTGGTGGAGCCGCAGGAGGCTGGGAAGCCGCTTGATGAGGGGCGGCTGGTGCTGGAGAAGACACAGGAGGTGGAGACGACTCCGGGAGGATCTGTGATGGAGCAGCGGCTGATGAGATCGGAGCAATGGGTGCAGCTGCCTGTGGACGACGGTGGTAGGTGAGGGCCGGGGTGGGAGCCCGCCGGCAGCGGAGCCGAAGTCTCAGAGAGCACTGAAGCCGCGGGGGGCGCTAGAGGGCTAGCCAAGGCTGCGGATCGGGAATCTGGAATAGAATGTGGAGCGGGTGTGGTCTGTGGAGAAGCTGCGGATCAGGAATTTGGGGTAGAATTTTGAGCGGGTGTGGTCTGTGGAGATGCGGTGGCCTGTGATTGATGAACAGGAGCAGCAATGATGGGCAGAGAAGGCAAGGATAGCGTGGACGAGTTAGGTGTAGGATCAACGTCGGCTAGAGGTGTAGCGTCGACTTGAGGACTCGTGACGGTGGGTTGAGCAGGCGGCTCGGGTGGAGGCGCCGGTCGGTGACGGCGGTGGTAGGTGAGGACCGGAGTGGCATGACGGAGAGGCAGCAGGGCCGATGAGGAAGGAAGCGGAAGCTGAAGCTGGAGATTGGTGGAGGGTGGGTCTGAATCTGATGCGTGAGGGGGCAAGGGTGGAGTGTGACCAGAATGTGAACTTGGGTCATTGGGCCGTGCGTGTGGACTTGGGTTATTGGGCTGTGAACTTGACCTGCTGGGAATTGAATCTGTTGAGGCAGGGAGTGGACCTGAGCTGGTGAGAATTGTGAATTCCAACGGGCCTGGAGGTTGTACCTGCAAAGTTTTATAAGGAAAAGATGTTTCGTTAAATGAAACATGCCTAGAGACATAAACACGACCAGTGGTGGGATCTAGACAACGGTAACCCTTGTGTTGAGGACTGTAGCCAAGAAACACACACTCTATACTACGACTTGAGAGTTTATTGGAGACATAAGGACCAAGATGAGGAAAACAAGAACAACCAAAGACTCGAAGAGAGGAATAAGAAGGAGGATGACCATAGAGACGTGTGTGAGGAGTATCCCAATTTAGAGTAGGAGTGGGAAGAAGGTTAATCAGATATACAGATGTAAGAACAGCCTCAGCCCAAAGATTTTGAGGAGCACCCGAGGTGAGAAGGAGAGTGCGTGCCATAGTGGCAATATGGCGATGTTTTCCTTCAGCAAGCCCATTTTGTTGTGGAGTGTATGGACAAGAAAATCGTTGTTGGATGCCTAAAGAGTCACAAAAATGGGAAAAAGGCATTGTTGACATATTTTGTACCATTGTCACTTTGGAGGTATTGCACAGAACTGTGGAAAATATTGTGAATCATGGAAACTAATTTTTGAAAGTGAGTAAGGACCTCATTTTTCCGACGCATAGGATAAAGCCATGTATAATGAGAGTATTCATCTGTGAACAAAACATAATATTTGAAACCAGTTACAGACAAGGTAGGAGACATCCATACATCACTATGAATTATAGAAAACAGAGAAGAAGCGGAAATATTTTTGGATGGAAAAGGTAAACTATGGGACTTGCTAAGTGCACAATTATTACAAAAGGAATTAAAAGAAATTGTGGAGCCAAGAGTAGATCCTAAACGAGCTAATACAGAAGAGGAAGGGTGACCTAAGCGATTGTGCCAAAGAGACGAGTGAACAGAGGAGAGTGCATGAGGGACAGGGGATTCGGAAGATAAGCGAAGCGGATAGAGACCATCTTTGCAGGGGCCCTGAAACAACAAGTGACCAGTACGTAAACAATAGATTTGATAGAAATCTGGAGCAAATAGGAAGAAAACAAGATTGTCCTTGGTGAAACAAGCAACAGAGAGAAGATTTTTACGAATTGATGGAATGCGGAAGACATTTTGTAAAGAAAAATTGGAAGAACCAAATGACAAGGGAAGGTTACCAGTATGGGAAACGGGCATTGAGTCCCCATTACCCATATATACATTATGAGGGCCACCATAAGATTGTGGATTGTGGACAGGCATAGCGGTCATGTGATGGGTTGCACCGGTGTCCGGGTACCAATTTGGATCAGTAGTGTAATGGAAGTTAAGCATGCACACGTGGGTAACCTACTCTGATACCATGTTGAATATGATTTTCCTTATCATTCTCATTACAAGAGTATAGTTATATAGCAGCCTAATTGCTGCTGTTACACAGAGAGAGTAAATGGTAATTACATCAAATCAGAAACTGATATACATTTAAAACAAATATACAACTAATCAAAACTGACGCTAGATTGTAGCCACTGCATTATTCTCTTTAACACCATGCAACTATGGATATATTTTTGTTGATTTTAACTTTAGTATTGGTCCACACTATACAGGGGAGAAAGTGGTTAGTAACTTGGCCAGATTCGTGATGATAATATGGGTATTTGTAATGCTAATCCTGACACAAAGTTACACGGCTAGTTTAGCATCACTATTAACTGTCCAACAACTCCACCCTATTGTTACCGATATAAAGGATCTGTTAAGGAACGGGGATACCGTCGGATATGCAGAGAATACATACGTTTACAATGTCTTGAGAGAAGTAGGTTTTGATGATTCGAAACTTAAGGAGTTTAAATCTACAGAAGATTTGGATGCTCTTCTTTCGAAAGGAAGTGCAAATGGTGGCATTGCTGCTGCAATTGATGAAACACCCAACATGAAGGTTTTTCTTGGAAAATATTGTTCCAAATATACAATGATTGGACCCATCTTTAAAACGGATGGGTTTGCCTTTGTAAGATCTCTTTCTAAACTATTACTCTTGAGTCTTGATCATTCCATGTAAAACTGATGCGTTTCTCATATATACATTCATGAATTATTTATCGTTAATTTGATGAGCTTGCTGCTTCGCAGGTCTTTCCAAAACGCTCCCCTCTTGTACCAGATATTTCGCATGCAGTTCTAAGCGTGACTGAAGGAGAAAAGATACTTGACTTTGAAAATAAATGGTTCAAGAAAGATAGTAACTGTGAAGACTTGAGTGCCCCAAAAGTGTCTAGCTATAGTCTTGGCCTTGAGAGCTTTTGGGGCCTATTCCTCGTTGCCGGAGTGGCTTCAATAATTGCTCTTGTCATTTTTTTTGCTTCATTCACATACAGGCATAGACACATCTTGGTGCACCCTGATTCAAGAGCATCGACATGGGGAAGGATTCGGGTCATGTTCAAAATTTTCAATGAAAAAGATCTCGACTGTCATACATTCAAAAGTAGTCCACCACATGATTCAGTTAAGGCGTCACCAAACAACTTCCCAGAAAGTCCACTTAGCTATACTACAAACCAGACTGATAGGAATGTTGTGTTCTTTGGAGAGCAACAAACACCATCAACGAGTCAAGCGTCTCCTGAAGTAAATTTTGAAGAGCTTTCTTTTGCATTTCCAGAAGCCTAAAGAAGTAAAGAACGTACTGCTTCTCAAGAAAACAGTTTGGTACACAATCGTTACCATGATTTTTATTTGTATTTAGTTATGATAATTAAGGTGCTGTTAAATCAGATTGACATTCGTCCTAGAAATTCTAGTTGCCCTCAACTGTAGTGCCAGTCCCCGACCGAAAAGCCTTTACCAAAACTATAGAAAAAGCGGCAAGACAATATAACTAGGAGATGCAGCAACTGATATAGAAACCAAATTGAGCAGCTAGCAAAGAGTTCAGACAATAGTTGGTGGGAAAGAAAAAATCCAAGTTCTAATATTGAAACTAAAGGAAAGAAAATGTTAGCACCGTCTTTTTTTTTTTTTTTTTTTTTTGAATAAAGGGCTGGTGCAGCTGCCCTCAAGCTTTGATTAATAAAACTGTCAAATACAGGGGGACATTGAGCCTAAACCCCTGATTACAATAAGCATCTAGAGTTTTTCTTGAAATAATATCAGAAATCTCTACATAAAACATGTATTCTAACAAGCACCAACTAGCAAACAGTGCTCTAGCTGGCCACTTCATTTGCTTTGACATAGCGGTGACATAACGGAAAGATAACTCGATATGTAACCCGATTACAACGTAACTTAATTACTATAAGCACAGCTTTCCTATTATGTTGCCGTCGGAGAATAGATCCGGCGACACTTAGTCTCACCCTGCCACTAGGCGGTAGCGACCATTTGACGAAGTAAGGAACTCGCCGCCTACCTAGAGCAGACAAGGTACTTAAAGTGGACACACAGACATAAAGCCCGACTAACCCTACACAATTACTGTAGGGACTTATTGCTCGCACTGTCTTTTATGATCACTTGGTTTATAAGATTTACTGTTAGTAACGAAATTTAGGATCTGAAAAGGTAAAGCGGTAACGGCGATAAGAAAACTAATTATAGTGCCAGAGATCGCTAGAGCAATTAATGCACTGGCTTGGCTAGCTTGGACTCGGATTGGTCTGATCTGTTGATGACTATATGCAACCGCACGTAATGGTTTTAGAATAATTTAGATTAAGGATATTGTACCCAAGGTGCAGCTCCATACAACTATATATCTTTCTTCATACCTTATTGTATGTTACAAACCAATACTCGAATATATATTTGGCATATCAATCTTGCAACTTTAACTCTTTAAGGATATGTATTCAATATATACATATTTCAAACGTTATAAATCATCCATGTGGTTTGAGGTCATAACTGCTTTTGCTCCCTGTGGTTTAAAAATATCTAATTTTGGTTATGTGGTTTGATAAATCAGCTAATTTTAATCCACCTGTAACATTTCGTTAGTGATGCCCTCACATGTATAGCATATGTTGGGTTAATTTTGTCTTTTACATTTAAGATACAGTCAACCAGTCTTTATTAAATAAAAAATAAAACCTCATGATATAAGAAAAATGAAAAAAAAAAAAAAAAAAGGATAAATAAAGATCAAGAAAGAACGCCTTACTGCACCACTACCATAGCGCAACAGCCATGGAACAACACCACTGCACCATATTGTTTCTCTCTCTCTCTCTCTCTCTCTCTCCTCTCCTTGCTTATTTTTCTAATTGGTTAAATTAATCTTCTCTATTCCCTTTCATAGTTTTCTTCCTCTCTCTTTCCCCATAATCAATTTTTGTCCTTCAGCAAATATGGCAAACTAACAAAGTTTTGTTCGAAACTGATGAAAAAGAGGAGGACTAGTACGAAATCATTTGAAATTTCAATTCTAATGGCCATATTCAGACTTTGATAAAGGAAGAATGATTTTCACCTCTAAATCTGATTTTGGGTAGAATGCGAGTGCCCAGGAAAAATCTGCCACTAGTTGATGGAATGGGTTTCTACCAATGGTGGTGGTATAGTTTGACTAAGATTAGCTTATGTATCAAACCATAGAATCAAGATTAGATATTTTTAAACCACAGGGACAAACGTAGTCATGACCCCAAACCACGGGGACCATTTATAAGAAATAGCTAGAATTGAATTTTAGTGAATATCTAAATTTACCTACAGCCTCCATTGATTAATCATATTAATTGTTCGAGAAAAAAAATTATCTCATTAGCTGACACAAATTAATATATATTAAATTTTCATAAAAAAGAACCAAACACAAACAAAAGTACTTAAATTAATTGCCCAAAAAATCCGAAAAACGGATTGGGTATTATTTTTATTTTTTTTGTGCCAAAATATTTTTTTAAGTATAGATGCTCAATATAATAAATATTATTATTATTATTATTATTATTATTTTTTGAATAAAGATCAAATTTTCATTGATACTTGCTTAAACAAGATGGTTACAATCAGATTGCAATACATCAAGAATAATATCTGGTGCAACACTATACCAGATAGTTCTATGTTCTGCTTCAAAACCTATATTTGCTAGTCTATGAGCAACAATATTACAAGTTCGTGCCTCATGCTGAAGCTTGACTCCTCTAACTCTTTGCATAGCCATCTTAATATCATCAATCAACCCAGCATGAATAGAAAACTCATAATTATCGCTCATTACCTCTTCTGTAGCTTCTAAGCAATCACTTTCAATTGTCACATTTCGGAGGCCCATGGAAGTAAGCAAATCCAAACCTTCCTTTAAAGCTTGTAATTCCACATGCTTGGAGGATGAAATATGTTGTACAGGGTGTGCAAAGGCAGCAATGAACTGCCCATTTGCATCTCTAAGCACCCCACCAACTCCTCCCTTTGTCATCTGTGGTAAAAAAGCTCCATCCACATTTAATTTCCACCTCTCATTGCTTGTCGGCTTCCATCTTTTTTGCCTCATCACCTTTGATTGTCTAACTGGTTTCCGGGCTGCATGGAACTCTTCTAGCCAAGCCAAAGAGCTTAGCAAGATATCTTGAGCAGATTGAGAAGTTTGCTTCCACAACATGTTATTGCGATTTTTCCATAATGCCCAAATAATCATCAACAACTTCTCAAAAGTTTCAGGCTTAAGATGCATTGCATGATCTAACATCCATTCCTTAAAATTAATGGATGGTAACAGACCTTCTTGAAGATTAAAAGGAGGTGCCGAAAATATATTTAAAGCTGTAGGGCACTTTGACTTGATACACATTTACGCAAGCGTACGTATCATTGTCAAGATAGGGAAATATTATGCCCAAAGTTATCGTACCACGGGAATTAGTGGCTAACCCACAATCATTGGGTGGTCAGAACTAAAGTCACTAAGCAAACAAAAGCAAAAGAAAAAGAAAACAAATAAAAATGCTATTCTAAGGCACCAAGTCTTAGCAATGCTCGGTTTGGTTTTCACCAAAGCCTAATCAAAATTAAGAGCCTAGTGATGGCTATTTACAATGAGATAAAAATTGTCACTCAAAATTGTGATTTTAATTTTCTAAAAGACTAAGTCAAAAACTAAATTAACAACAACAATCAAAAACAAAGAAAAAAAATAAAATAGAGATAGATTTGGGTACTAGGGATCACTCTATAGCAATTTCAATGCAACGAACACATTCAAAGCAAACAAACATATTTATCACTTGAAAAATATGTTCATTACATCAAAATTGAGCTAGAGTTAGAAACCCTAGCTCCCAAAAAGTAACTACTCACAACCCATATTCATGAACATCAAAATTACAAAATTCAAATAGCAAAGAGTAGAGAAGTGTAGGAGAAAACAAGGATAATCACAAATAGCTATGAAACTAGCATGACTAGCCTTGAATTACAACCCCACAAAATACCCAAATATTGAATCTTGCAGAAATTGATGAGCTCCTTGATAGATCCTTGAAGCTTTGTGTGAGTAGTTCTTCAAATCTCAAAAGAAATTATAAAGAAAAGAGGAAAAATGGAGGGGAAGGAGGGAGAGAGCAGCCCAAATGTTTTTGGTACTGTGCGGCGTTGTGTCTTCTGTAGGGTTTCTTCTTGAGGAGAATAGGTCGTGGGATATATATATTCGAGAGAGAGGAGAGAATGGTTAATTATTGAAGTGGGTGGCTGTTGGTCTTCCAAGAGGAAGAAATGGATAAGCTACACGTGCTGAGTATGTGAGGAAGAGAAAAAAAATCATGCTGATGGCCAGCCACACGTTGGCTCTTAATTGGCATAAGGCAATTAATGTAATTGTTGCATGTTGGCTGGAGGCTAACGTGATTAATTAATCAAATGCTTGATTAATTAATCAAACTAATGATTAATTAATATAACCTTTTCTCTTTTCTGCAATTTTGTTCTTCTTCTTTTCTATTTTTCTTTCTTCCCCACATTCCACAATCTCGAATATTTCCATATATATTAGGGGTGGGCGCGGTTCGGTGCGGGTCGGTGTTAGGCCAAAACCGCAACCAAACCGCTTCATTCGGTTGTGCTATATTTAAAACCGCAACCGCATTTTAAAAACCTACACCGCTTACTTCGGTTACACCGTTTTGCGGTGCGGTGCGGATCGGTTTCGGTTGTGTTCGACTTTCTATTTTTTCGCATATTGTCGACCAAAGTCGACAAATTTAGCTGTCCTCAAATGAGTAACCATTACTATCAAAATATCAACAAAATAAACCACTATAATCTGTTCAGTAAATTAAGTAATGAACATTTCAAATAACCTGTTCATGACATCAACATCTCAAGTTCTCAACTAGACAAATAACATTAACACTGTCAAACCTGCATATCAACTATCAAACATTCAAACATCAACAATTTGCTCCAACTGTTCAACATTTCAAACCAAAAAGCAATTTCCAAAACTAAATCAACACTACAAAAAACAACCTGTTTCCAAACCAAATAGCTAACATGCAGCACAAACATAAATTATGCAGTAAATCAAAGTTCCAACAGCAATAAATCAAAGTTCCAGCAGCACAAACATCAAGTTCAAACTTCAAAGTACCAAACATAAATTTAAAGTTATTACAAACCATAATTAAACAACATAAAGGCAGTAACATCAAGTTCCAAGTACAAAACAATCAGCTTCCCTTGCAGCAGCTTCACTTGTAGCAGTTGGTACAAAAGTTCCCTTGCAGCAGCTTCACTTCTAGGCATTATCAAAAGTTCAAAACACCCATTAATACCATTATCAAACACTGAAAGTTTCAGTCTTTATCAATCATTATCACACACTCATTGTCAAAATCGAAGAAGCAAAACCAAGTACAGGAAAACAAACTGAAACCAAAAGCAGTCGAACCAAAATCAAAAGCATTTCTGAAACAAGTACAGGAAAACAAACTGAAACCAAAAGCAATTGAACCAAAATCAAAAGCATTTCTCAAACAAAGAAACTGATGCTCTACTAAATTTGTCCAACTGATGCTCTCATGGTCAAAATCGAAGAAGCAAGGGAGTTCCACCTACCGAAAGCCCGAAACAGAAACAGAAATTCAAAATCTAAGCAAGCAAGTGTCCCTACCGAGGCCATCCAGAGACGAGATCAGACGACGTCCTCGGCGACGTTAGTGGGCGTCCTTGGTTGGAGATCGACTGCGTCCTCTGTCGGAGATCGACGGCGTCCTCGTTCGGCGTTCAACGAAGTTCAACGTTCTGAGAACTGAGAAAGTGAGAAGTGAAAAACTGAAGAAGAAGAAGAAGAAGAGCGGCTGTCGAGAGAGAGAGAGTGGTCAAGGTCGAGAGAGATGTGTTAGACTTGAAATGGGGCTGACTAAGTCAGCTAGGGTTAGAGAATAGAGAGAGTAATCTAGTGCATAAGAGAGTATGTGTAACCTGTTTTGCACCAATAACAAATCGACAACCATTTAAAAATAATATTAATTTAAATAAAATAACATTTATTTTATTAAATATTAAATATTCGGGCGGTCCGGTTTTTTCCGGTCGGTTCACAAGGTAAACCCGGTCTTGAACCAGAAAATTCCGGTTCGGTGCGGTCAAGTCAATTTTTTCCCCCTGTTTCATCCGGTTCGGTCCCCGAGCCGCATTTCCAGGCCGGTTCGGCCGGTTTTTGGCCTCCGGTTCGGTTTCTGCCCAGCCCTAATATATATTGTCAAGGGACTAGTCGGTTTCGCTCTCAAACTTGCATTGACCATGGTTGACTGTGTCGACAATTTTCGTCCTTTTGTCGAAATACTCCGATTTGCATAATTTCCCACCTTTTTATCTCGATTTCCGTAATTCCGCTTATTTCCTATATAATAAATAAAAATGGATTAATTACATCATAATTGACTGAAGGATTAGCTTATTTCTAGTGCTTTAGATACAATTACATGCATAGAAATGCGTGTAATCACACTTACAAAATATATGAGCAACAAAGGGATAGTACATGTATTAACAGAATAATTGACGGAAGTACTATAAGGGCCAACAGAGGGATAGTACACGTATTACTAAACTCCCTAAAAATTTGTAGGTACCAAAATATGCATTTTTGTTGAAGGAAACCCGAATAAGTGTGCCTGGCCCAAACACGATTACTTGTTTCAATTATCATAGGGTAGAATCTTCTAAATATCCTGATCAATCTTCAATTAGGTTTTCCTTGTATGATTTAGATTATGTACTTGTAATCCTTTAATAAAGAGGCCCCTACTATTAATGAATATATGCAATCATTCTCCCAAATCTCTTTTTCTATAACACGTTCTTGACACGAAGTCCTAACCCTGAATCAAAAAGCCAAAACCCTAGAAAATTAAAAATCCCACCCCTCAGCCAGCCCCCCACCAGCCCACGGCCAGATCTTGACAAGACCTTAGCCAAACTTCGGTCAAACGCGATCAGACCACTACCAAACACGACAAAATGTAACCAAATCTCAGCCAGACCTCGGCCAGACCTTCGACCAACAGCTAGTCTCGCTAGCACGCGCGCTTCCTTGCTTCCCTGCACCTCCTACGCACCGGTTGACCTCGCTAGGCCCATCCTCCACTCATCTCTTCACAATTTAGCCTCGCAAGCGACTTTTTGAGGTAAATTTCTCTAAAAGTTGCTGCTTTCTTGCACTCAGGGATTTTAATATCCCTTCTTCTACCTCCTACCTTTCTTGTAACGTGGGATTTGAGCCAAACTGTGGGGCCTTGTACTATTTTCAAACTTCGGTTTGTTGAGACTTTGTTAAACGATCGACCGCTATACATCACTGTTTCGATCTAATCCAATATCTCTTGGAATCAAATTTCTTTGGAGCGAATACTCTGAGAAATTCCTATTGTTTTCATAGTTAGCTTTTAAACTCCGAAACTACCCCATTTCTCTTGTTCTATTTCAGGATGTTGCACACGAACAACCTAAACAAATTAGATTTTGCTCCATTGGGGACAACGGGCATCGAATATCACAAGTGGGTTTGTGACGTCTGACAATGTGTTTTTGATGTGGAACATCCAGTCATTGGCGCACATTTGTAGGGCATCTGAAAATTTTGCCGCCCCATACAAAGCGTATCACGAGGCAAGAGAAGCTCACAATGTGGAACGAGAAGATCAAGATGAAGATCTTGACTAAGGGTTGAGAACTTCAAATCTAGCGAGGATGATGAAACTTCTGATTTTGTTTAAATCATTTATTTTCCAAGATTGATGTAATAAGGCACTTGCCATAAACGCTAGTAGATGCATTTGGTTTTTTGCTTTTCTTCGAATAGGCTCACCCAAAGTAGGCGTGATGTCTAGAAAAGAAGTTGTGTTAGTATAAAATTTATATTGGAATTCCTTATTTTAAACAAAAATCTATCCATTAAGCCCAAGAGTTTGAAAGCCCAAGTTTGAAGACCATTTTATTTAGTCTTCTTCTCCTTTGCATGTATTTTGTTGTCTTGCTGTATTGTCAAAGGCCATATCTGAAGAAGAAATCTCCTTATGGCTCAAGTAAGCTCATGCATCATTGCATAGATTTCACAGAAGTCTGATTGTCTTTGATTTCCGGCAAAGTTATGGGTTTTTCAATTGCTTCCTTTTTTTCTTCTACAATAGGTAGTGTGTCAAATTAGTAATCTATAGATTTAATTTAATCAAATCTTGTGTTTGCTGTGAACAAGGGGTATGGGTTTACCTTTGCAATTTGAAATTAAGGGTATGGGTTTACCTTTGCAATCTGAAATTAAGGGTATATGGCTTTACCTATTCCAACTGAGTTTAAGGGGCTCTTGTGTGAACTGATTTTCTTCCTCCTCTATATATATGGAAACTTTGTTCCTTCTCTTGTATTGAAAATAGTTTTGGTTTTCAATCCCTTTGTTGTTCAAGAATAATCTTTGGTTTTCTGTTTTTTAAAGGGTCTTGTTCCATTTTGAAAACAATTTGAAAAACAAAAACCATTCATTCATACATATTCATCTCTTGCATCCCATGAGATCATTTGGGTTTTGCAAGCTTCAAAGGTGAAATCTCCAAGACGAACTTGCTACGTTCATAGCTTGTTTCATGCTGAGATTTCTAAGTGTATCACTTGTATAAACATTTAGCAAGGAGTGATTACACACAGCCTAGTGAGTCAGTCTAGGAAGGATTGCCACAGTCAGTGCAATTCCTGTGTTGTAAACTTGTAATATGTTTTTTCATTAGTGATTTGGTTTTGGCCTATCAACTGTTAAAGGTCAAGCAGATGTTTTCCCTCGATAGGGTTTTACTGCGTCAACAAAACATGTTTCCTTTACTGCTTTAGTTGGCTTGTTTGATTTTACATATATTCTATTCAATAATAGTACTCAAGATTGATCCAATTGCAAACCCTGAGAAATTGGCTTGATGATCTAATTGCAAACCCTGAGAAAGTTTATGAACGAAAAAATTGGATGTGACCCTATTCACCCCCCTCTAGGCTCCTTCTAGGATCTTCATTTAGTATCAGAGCTTATAGGGTGTATAACAAGAGAACTTGTTCAGTAATGGGAACCATTAATTTCTCTATTGATGACTCATTTGTTCTCTCACGTACTCCTACTATAAATTTTGATTAGGTACTTTTTGAAAAGGAGAAGGATGATGGCGTTGTTGTTAAAGGTTAAGAAGATGAAGAAGCTATAGAGGGAATTGATGAAACCTCTGCTGTCCAGCCTATTTACAGAACGGGTCAGCAGCAAGTGCAAAAGGATCATTCATCTTCTGACATCATTGGTGATGCGAATGACAGTCTAAAAATAAGGAGATGATATGAGCATTTTAATGCGACGTTTTAAATGTTATTTCCTCATATTTACTTAGTTATTTCCTTAAATAAATCAATTTTATAAAGTTTCTATTTTTAGGTACCTTGGAGCCAATGAAGCAGAAATGAGCTTAAAGGCAAATGGGAAGCAAGAAAATGTTGGAAATGACTAAGGCAAGGCACAAGGGCTGCAAAAATAAGCTGAAATGAAGAAATGAAGTTTTCCTGGTCCAGCCAGGAAATCCTGATCCGACCAGGAAATCCTGGGCCAACTAGGAAACTTAGTCAAAGCAAGACTCCTGAGTCAACTAGGAAGCATGGTCGGAAAAATGAAGAAAAATGTCAAAAAGTGAGGAGTCTTGAAGGCACTAGGAGACCATGTGGCTTGAAGAAGACTCAAGAAAGCTCAAGATTCTTCTAGATTTTGTGTGAATTTCGGCAAAGAGAAAGAAACTTAATCTTCTTAGGTTTCTTTGACGTCAAAAGAGAATTTCTAGCTAAATATTGGGATGTTTTGACGTTGCAAATGGAAGGATCTAGAGGATAGAGACGCCATGGAGAGTTTTAAGGGATTGCAAAGTGTGTGCAGCAAGAAAAAGGTGAAAACAAGTCCAGATTCATTCCTACTTTCACTCAAACTTCTTTGGCCGAAATTTGGAGAGAAAAATCAGAATAAATCCTTGATAATTCGGCAATAATATATTTTTGAAGAATTATGGACTTAATTCACTTAATTCTGGAGGCTTCTAATTGGTTGGATGACATAGCAGAGCTGACGTGGCATTAATTGATTGGTTGAAGCTGTGTGGCATGAGCAAATAATTCCTAGGAAATTAATAGAAGATTCATGAAGCCTTGGGGATTACTTTGCCATTTCCTATATATAGCACCATAATTTAGACATCTCACACACCTCTCTCCCTCAGAAAATCCAACGCCAAAATTCTCTCCACTCTCTAATTTTCAAGTCTCTGCGTCTTCAAGCAAAGAGAAGAAGAAGCCGTGAAGCCTCCTAGCCGCCATCATCCACCTTGTGTAGTGAGCTTTGAAGCCTTGCTTTCAAGATTCAAAATCAACGTCTCAAGCCTTCCACCATTCATTCCATTCACGGTGTAATTCCATCTTATTCCTTGTAACCTATTTTAGGTTTTCTTTGTTTTGATTTCGTATGAACTTGAATTCTAGTCAACATATACGTTAAGGGCAAAGTTTAAGCCCGTCTCTATGTTTGAATAAGATTTTGAATTCTATAGTTGTGAATCTAAGTTGCTTTTGTGAGTTTGCTTGATTGATTTTGCATGATTGAAATCTTTTTTATGTTAATCTTGATTGGTTCGAAACTTTTAGGATTTGCATGTAATTGGAGCTAGATTTAGGTAAACAATAATCATAAGTAGTAAAGGCTTTGGACAAAAGTCGAAATCAATTAAGGAGGATTGCAAATAGATGAACTTTAGTGGTTGTGCACTTTGGTTGACATCATTTTGTTTGTTTTTCATGTATTGAATGTGTTCTTGAGTAGCTAACTTTCTAGACTATGATTGCATGTTCAATAGGTTTAATTTAGGTGCTTTCACTTAGATTAAATATTCAAGGAAAGTAAAAAATGGGAAATCGTTTGCTTATTAACGTTTCACATGGTCAACTTCTTTCTCATGACATAGAAGATCAGCTATAGGATTTGTGATTGGATTTCATTCATATGGATGTGGTTTTGATCTTTGTTCCTTGCGTTCTACCCTTGTATATATGTTTTATATTTTCTTTATTTTATTTATTTTAATTTTTGATTTTATAATCCTAAAATCCCCCCTCTTTACGTTAACTTGTATATATCTTCATTCTTTGTTTAATTTTTGTAAATAATATTAATTCTTTATTTGTTTATGCAATTACAGGTGTACCCTCAATCCCCGGTTAGAACGATCCCTATTTACCATATACTAACGATGACATTTTACAGGGTTAAATTGCGTGCTTGCTTTTAGCATATCAGGAGACAAGCAAAAAGGGTTGTAAGCAATCTTGTTGTTCTTTCATGTTTCATTGCAACGCATCAAGAAGATATTAGCATCATTACATTTTATGGTTTTGTTTCTGTAATTGAACCTTAAAATGCTAAAGAGGTTTTGTGTGATGTTAATTGGATAAATGCCATGCAAGATGAATTAAATCAATTTGCTAGAAATGATGTGTGGTATTTGGTTCCTAGACCAGAATCTTCAACTGTCATGGGAACAAAATGCATTTTCAAATATAAATTTGATGAAAAAGGTCAGATTACCTGCAACAAAGCAAGGCTTGTTGCTCGAGAGTATTCTCAAGTTGAAGGTCTTGATTTTGATGAAACCTTTGTCCATGTTGCAAGGCTTGAATCTGTTCGTCTTCTCCATGCCATTGCATGTCATTTGAGGTTTACTCTTTATCAAATGTATGTGAAAACTGCGTTTTTAAATGGTGTTCTTCAAGAAGAAGTTTATGTACGTTGAACAACCTGCATGATTCATAGATCCTATCCATCCTGATCATGTGTATAGACTTAAGAAACCTCTCTATGGGCTGAAAAAAGCCCTTAGAGCTTGGTATGAGAGACTTTCCTCTCATCTTTTGGATAAAGGCTATGCTAGAGGTTCTATTGACAAAACTTTATTTGTAAAAGGAACTTCTCATCATTTAATTCTTACTCAAGTTTATGTGGATGATATTGTTTTTGGTTCAACATCAGATTCATTGGTTAAAGAATTCACTAATATCATGATCGAAAAATGAATTTGAAATGAGTTTGTGTGGCGAATTGAATTATTTCCTTGGTCTGCAAGTCCAACAAAGGAGTGATGGTCTCTATATCTCTCAAACCAAGTTTGCTAATTGTCACGCCCCGATTTTCAAGCACAATTAATTATCAGAGTAAATACAGAGGGCGTGATGGTTCAGACATCAATACTAAAACACTAGGAAAAATTTTCTTTAAAGAACAACAAGTAAAGATGTCATGAACTCACAATGTCAATACTGACTCGTTCTTTAGAGTCACATATTACATTATAAATAGTTTACAAATTAACTGAATGACAATTCAATAAGTAAACACACCCACCACAACTCACTACACAGCAGAAGACTTAAAACTAAGAGTACCCTTCGACGTCCACGCTACCGAACGTACCCCTCAGCTTCGACGACGATTAATCGATATTCTAACCTGCACAATAAACCCTACACCATAGAATAGTGCACCGGGTTGAACAAAACAAACCCGGTAAGCTTTTTAAGCTCGTATGAGTAAACTCAATTAAAATGACTCACGTCACTCATGCTTATAATTTCTCAACTCGTGAGATAAATTAAAGCAACAACATTTAACTCCACAAAACACAACCAAACATACAATCACACTAGGTAAACAATTAGTAATCCCTGCATAAAAAATTAGTTCAGGAGATCACCTAAATCACACAATTCAAATCATAGCAATTCCTGCGTATTGTTTAGTTCAGGTAATCACATTAAAACAAACAATTCAAAAGACAGTAATCCCTGCATATAACTTAGTTAAGGAGATTACATTAAAATCAAACCATTCAAATAAAATCGAAATCAACTCCACACTCTAGAAAGAACTCAAGTCCCTCAATGGACAATAAAAGAAAGAATCCACCCGAACTCTGTTTTAAAAACACGGGTACTCATGGGCCCCAAGTAACCCAACGCGTCACCCCCATGCAGTATAATGACAGACAGACTAGAGCTCCAACTGTATTGTAACCTGCCCCCTTGACCAAGGTACAAGCATCCGATAACTGAATCGTAACCTGCCCCCTTGACCAAGGTGCAAGCATCCGATGACTTGCACCATAACTGTATCGTAACCTGCCCCCTTGACCAAGGTACAAGCATCCGATAACTGTATCGTAACCTGCCCCCTTGACCAAAGTGCAAGCATCCGATGACTTAACAACAGGTTACCACTGTAACCATCGGACTTCAGACCACCTGGCCCTCAGAACAAAACCCCCCTAACAGGTTACCACTGTAACCATCGGACTTCGGACCACTTGGCCCTCAAAACAAAACCTTTTAAGGAAATCCCACACGACTCACAATGTCACATCATAGTTTTAATTCACTCTTTCAACAGTATAATCATCAAACATATACATATCACAACGCCACACCATCCAGATATATATATTTCAAGTAAATATATATATACGTAGTCATTCACGCAGGAATGACCACTAATACTAACTATAGTTCATACGTATTAAAATCAAGAAATTCATTTTTATAATAAAACTTCATTTTACTTACCTATGAACCGTTGACGATCAAGTTCATATAATTTTAAAACAAATATTTATTTATGAAAAACGATTTCACAATTTATCACACAATTCCCACTAATAAGTAAACCCGTTCATAAATGAACCACGTGAGATTTACTCACCTCCATATCCTGCTGCGTCTTCACACAAAACCAAGACAAGCACCAAATCATCCAAACTCCGCACACAATTCCGTCAATCACCTTGGAAGTCGACGGATCCGATGAACCCTAGTTTCAAAAACTTCAAAATTCGATCTCCACAGATCAAATCGTTGCAAGCCATTTTGTGGAGAGTATCTACGTCCTCTGGGCTTCAAAAGCCCCCAAGGGTCACCAGCTATGGTGGCCGGAAACGTGATCTCCGATCTGGGCGATTTGCAGCTCCACCGTGCGACTTCTCGGCCTTGTAGCGTCGTGCACAGGTCTACCCACACAGTGAAACTTCACAGGGTGCTAGATGGGAGTGAGGCGAAGAAATAGGGACAAAAATCACGGCCAATGGTGGTCGGACGGCGGAGAACGAAGCCGCTGAAGTTGGCTGGGCGGAACTGAGGTTGGGAGAGAGGAGAGAGAAAACTTTCCGAAAATGGAAAGTTGGTATTTTCTGAAATAATTTTTGGAAAAATCCCATATATACCAAAATGGAAACTTTTTCCAACGGCCATAACTTCTTCATACGAACTCTGATTTCCGCGTTCCGCATATCCACGAACTTGTATCGACGCGCTCTACGACTTTCGTGAAGGAAGTTTTCGGAGAAACCTAACTAATAAAAAGTCAACCTTTGCAACCCCCCTAAAACCAAATTCTTCGAATAATTATTCATCCGAAACACTTCCGCTCCATCCATGAGCCACGAAACCGTCCAATAACCACAAATTAGATTCCGAAAAATCCTCGGAAAATAAATACGAATTTCCGGGGCATCACACTAATGACCTTGTGAAAAAATTTGGGTTGGATACTGCCACTGCTATCCGAAATGCCATGGGTAATAGTTCAAAACTTGATGAGGATTTGACTGAAACTAGTGTTAATCAAACCTTGTATAGAAGCATGATAGGAAGCTTGTTATATCTTACTGCTAGCAAACCTGATATCTCTTTTAGTGTTGGTGTTTGTGCTAGCTAGATATCAAGCAAATCGTAAAGAATCACATCTAAAGGTTGCTAAACACATCATTAAATATGTTTTTGGAACTTCTAACTATGGGGTGGTGTAAACTTTTGATTCCAATGTTGAGATTACAGGTTATACTGGTTCGGATTGGGTAGGAAATGTGGATAATCGAAGAAACACCTCAGGTGGATGTTTCTTTGTGGGAAACAATCTGGTCTCATGGCATAACAAGAAGCAAAACTGTGTGTCCTTCTCAACTACTGAAGCTGAGTACATTGCAGCTGGTAGTTGTTGCACTCAAATGCTATGGATGAAACAAATGTTGAATGACTATGGCTTCCCTCAAGGTAAGTTGTCTCTCTTTTGTGACAACACTAGTACCATTAACATCCCTAAGAATCCTGTTCAGCACTCAAGCACAAAGCATATTGATATTCGCTATCATTTCATTCATGATCTTGTTGATGGAAATATTCTTGAATTAGAGAATTCATTCCCATTGAAAATCAATTGGCTGACCTGTTTGCAAAACCTTTAGACAACTTTCATTTTGAGCCTCTTAGGAAGTCTATTGGAGTGTGCTTTATTGTCTGAATATTCTCAATCAAATATGCAGGCTGTATGTTACATCTTACGTGTGCGAATACTGGTTACTACCCTGTGGTTTGGGTTCAAAATCAATTAAGTCCCTGAACTTTTAATTTCATCAAAAACACCTTTGTGTTATCAAATTTCGTCTAATAGGTCATTCCGTCAATTAGAGCCGTTAACTCGCTGACGAGGCATGCCACGTCAGATCATGTGGGCACCCCACCTATCATCAGGAAAAATTCTAAAATTTCCCCTGCCTCTATTCTAACCCAGAAACCCAATTACGCGACGTTATCCCATATTGTAACACAATCCCAAATAGAGAAAAACTGAAACCTAATCCTCTTGCTTTGAACGAGAGCGAGACCCAAAAAATCGAGTGTTTCTGATTGAAGGCATGAAGAAACGAATGCGGGTCAGTTGATTTGAAGAAGATTTTGACATGGCCGGCAATGAGATCGACGTTTGGATACCCAGAAAAACGAAGGACGAAGATGAAATCCCTCATTACAGTGAGTTTGGTGTTTAGGGTTTTGGATTACGGTTTCAAATCTTCTAAATTGGTTTGAAGTGTTTCGGGTTCAGGGTTTCGAAATTTCGAAATTGGGTTTAGGGTAGGGTTTCAAATCTACTAAATTGGGATTAAAGGGATTCAAAGCTGGGTGTGGGTTTGAGTCGGGTTTTAGGATTTTTTCGGGTTTGATTCAAAGCTGGTTGTAGGATTTGTTTCAGGTTTGAGTCGGATTTGTGGGTTTTGGGTTTTGAGAATTCATGGCAAAACTGGTATTTATGGGTTTTGGGTTTACATTTTCTGGTTAATGAGATATTTGGTTTAGGATATAGAAGTTTTGGTGTACTGTTTCTGTTTTCCATTTTCATGATGCTCCGTTTATATGCAAGGTTGGTATTTGGTACCCAAAATATTCATATATAGTTTCACTACGGTTATATTGGCTTTGATGTAGATTGGTGCAGAAGCATGATCAGCTGGGCACATCATATAATGCATATCAAGTCTTGGAATTTAAATATGGGAATAGGCTGTGACTTTTGATTTGTAGTAATATTAACGAGTTAAATTTACTAGATAGAATCCAGTATATCTTTTAGTCTTTCCATTGTTAAGTAGTGAAAATGTTTTAATATTCATGCATGTCTCATTGAAAAGGCTTAGAGTCACTTAAAATTAAACCCAAATGAAAGAAAGAGGACACCAGCTACGTATGTACTGAGATCAATTAAGAAAGCAACTACAATTTTACGTACTAGAAATTAGGCACTCTAAGCTTGTCAACTCGAAATTAGACACTAGAGTGGTCTTTGTATGTTTTGGTTGCTGAAAATGCTATGTTGCTATGGATGTGTTTATGAAAAAGTAGTTTGAAAGTTTGGTTAGAGGTACTGTTGTGTTCATGAAAAAGTAGGTTGAAGGTTTGGATTTTGGTGCATATATGTGTTGATGAATAAGTGGTCTGATCGATGCATATGTTTTTGGTCATTGTTTATGTGAGTGTAGAAGAAAATGGCTGAATTGGAGGCATCAAGGAAACAAGAAGCCAATGCTGCTGCCGCCACAACTTCTAAGTCTGTCAAAGTTACTGCTGAAACAACTTCCAAGTCTGCCAAAGCTGCTGCCACATCAAAGGGCCAAGCTTCAACAGCTTCCAGATCATATTAGAGGATCAGGGACAATTCTAAACAAAGGGGAAAATAGGAAAAAGGAACTAGAATGTCACTTTAGCAAGCCCTACCATTTTTTTGTCCAACCATGTTTTGTGTAACTCGGTTGGTAGCTCTAATGCCCTTTTTGTTAGTATGATTAGAGCTATTGAAAATGCAAACATTTGAAATGTTGCAAACACATATGGGCGACTAAGTCTTTTGGAAATTTAAGAAACTTTCATGTTTTGTATGAATGATGTTTCATCTGGGCCCTTAATTCTAAGTCCTGATGTGTTTCCTTACATATTGTGAAGTTTCAGAACTTGTTCATACAAAAAAAAAAAATGTCTTATGTTTGATGCTAAGCCTTCAAGATCAAGTACATTTCAAATATATAGGAAATTTTTTTTTTCAAGTGTGCAAGTTCTTTGGCTGGAACATTTGAAAACATTGAAATGGGAGGCGTAATTGGGTTTCTAGGTTACAATAGAGGTAGGGGCAATTTTGAAATTTTGCCTGATAGGTGACCCACATGATCTGATGTGGCATGCCTCGTCGGTGAGTTAACAGCTCTAATTGACGGATGATTGATGATACGCCCAAAATAGGCGCTCAACTTAACCCTGCAAATTGTAGTCGTTAGCAATATAGAGTAAGCAAGGATCATTCGATGCCAGAGATTGAGGGTAACTATATTAATCACATAAAAGAAAAGAAAACAAAACAAAACTAACACTAAAGAAAACGTCACACAACAAAAAGAAAAGAGAAAGAAAGATGGAGGGACAGAGAGGAGGATTGAAGAAGGCGTTGCAATCCTAAAACAAACTGAACTGGGGTTTTTGGTTTTTAACGAAAATAAAAGGAAAATAATAAAGTAAAAACAATTTTAGAGTTTGAAAAACAATATGGAGAACCCGTTAGAGACTCGGAAATCCACCACCAATTACTTTCGAACAATGTTAAGTTAACCTTGTTTCAATTACTAAGGTGTGAACAGAAACCAACCAAGAAACAAGTCGGAGCAGATCATGTCCCTTATTAATGTTTCCCTAATTACTTAGTCTACGTGAACGCATAATAGCTAAGCCTATCAAACATGCAATCAAGGTATAGAACGCTATCCTATCAACAACACATATAGTGTCAACACATTTGAAGCATTAAGATCTCGTGGAAACAATTGGTTATAGAGTTGCAGTCTAGTGTGGAACGCCTACCTAGCATGCTCTTCTAGTTGTTTAAAACATCAGCTTTTGTCCAAAGCCTTGCATACTTGTGGATTAGAAAACAAGACGATTAGGTGAATTATTTTCTAAACCTAGCTCCAATTACATGCATATATCCTAAGTGTCGACCCAAAGAACATAAACACATAAACGTTTTCAATCAAGCAGAAATAAACAACCAATTCACACCAAAGATCAAGAAACTAGATTTAAACAAACATATGTTCTACATAATTGGGGCTTCAAACCTCGCCCCTAACAAAAAGAATGTTAGTTACACATTGTTTTGAAAACGAAAATAAAACAAATAGAGAAAAAGAAGAAAAAGATGATGCCGGATGAATAAGAAAGAGAGATAGAAGAGAAGGTGAAAGGCGTCGTCCTTTGAAGCGTGTTCAGATGCTCCTTATATATACGGAATACACAGCCCAAGTTTCCTTTTCCAATTCTGCTTTGAAAGCCTCCCCTAGTTGCTTGAGGATTCCTCTACTTGGTGCACAATTAAATGATTTTCAAGCCTTAGTAATCTTCCCAAAATCTTGAGGAATCATTCTAGGACTCTCCTTGTAATTTCAAGCATCAACAACCTTCCAAAAATGCACCCAAAATCCGCCCATAGAAGATTTCTGCCAAACTGCCCTGTTTTGACTAGGATTCAATTTCTGTTTCTGAAGCTTCTTTCTTGGACAAGGAACGACTTCGGTTTGCCACGTTTCTGGATGTTTCTTGACTCCCACGTGTTCTATGACATCACATCTTCTAGATTGATCAATAAACCTCTGGAAAAACTCCAAGAAAGTGGCCGGAAAAGATCTCCCAAAAAGCTTCGTGAAAAGCTGACAGTTTTTGCCTTATCGGGAAACCTGCTTTGAGCTTGATTTTCTGCTGCCTCGTTGACATTTTTTACCAGTTATTTAGCTCTAGTTAAAGTATAAAACATCATGTATTCAAGTATCGCTGGCCCTTTCTGAAAATATACAGCAGGAAGAATGCGAGACCTGCTCCTCAAAACCGTTCCCAGAAAGCTTATTCTAAAACTGCAGTTTTCTGCTTTGCAGCAACTGTTTTGCACAACTTTTTCCGTGGACTTCCCTAGTAATTTCCAGCCAAAAGGTGGATCAATCTTGGTCCTCTACATCAGTACTTCATGATCCATGGCTTCGTTGCTCTCTTTAGGCTCTTATTTCTCTTGAACTACTTTACAAACTACCTAAAAAGAAAACAAAGTTAAAACTGACTTTTTAAAGGAAATAACTAAGAAAAGTGTAAAGGATCGCACATTATATTTGTCGCATTTTATGCTCCTATCAATTGACGAAATGACATATTAGATGAGATTTGATAGCGCAAGGGTGTTTTTGATGAAATTGAAAGTTTAGGGATTGAATTGATTTCAGCCCTAAACTACAGGGTAGTAACTAGTATTTAGCCCATTGTGAAAATAAGTCTTTTGTTTCTTTAGGATTGCATGCATGGTTTCAATCCTAGAATGTACTGACCAAGTCTTGATCTAAAATCAGAGGATAGTTTGTTCAAAATTTCTTCTTCTATGGTCACTCAAGGTTCTCAAGACTCTTTGCATCAATTTTCTAGTGTTAACTGCTCACTTATGGTCTGAAAACTCTATTTTTTTTTCCAGATTATCTTAAACTCACTTGCACCTAAATCGCTTGTGGGAGTTCATGTTGTGCTCAGTTTTTATGATGGGTTGAGATGAGTAGTTTATGCTTCTTTGTGAAAATATTTAAAGAAGCTTGGCAGGCTATTCCCAAAGTAAGCGGGCCTCGGTCGTGGTGAACGATATGAGGATTGGGAAGAAACATGAATGGTTTGATCACCCCGGTGGTATTTTCTTGTCTGTTATCCTGTTTTTGACTCGAGTTGATATGTCATTTGGAGTGTCCTTGTTACACTTAGGGCCTTAAAACCAACTGGTTTGAGAGCCACTAACATAAGACTTGTTACATGGGTCAAGAATGTGGTTTTATTTCTTAAAGATCAAGCTTAACAAAGGCAATGATTATGAGCTATATAATATATATATATATATATATATATATATATATATATATATATATATATATATGTCTCATGTTATAAGTTTAAAAAATGGAGTGATAAGGATCATCGCAAAAATAGGACTTCATCTCATTCCTTTGTAATCTCTTGTGTATCAATTCTATTCTTATCCCTTAGATGGTTTAGCTCAAGTTTCTCAAAAATCTCATGAATCTTGAAAAGCTAAAAAGTCATCTTTGAGTTGTGTTTTCAAACGAAGTTGTTAAATTATCTTGAGTTTCTTTGTTGGATCTGGAGGGATTTCAATGTGGTCTGCTATCCTCTGTGGATCTTTCCCTAGCTTGTCAAGATCATTGTAGGATTGACTATGTCTCATATTCTTACTTGCTTGCATTTTTGAATTTATAATAATCAGCTGCATATATTGAGGGGGAGTGTTCATTGACAAATTTGGCTCTCCTTATTTACTTCAAAATTGAAGGTTGTTAGTTCAACAAATGTTATCCAAGCATGGTTGACCATTTGCATTTTTCTGCTGACTTTGTGGTCTTGAATGGTGTTGTCTGTTTTAGTTGATAACTTTTTCCCCTTGTCATTCCCCGACAAAAAGAGGGAGTAGTTCCAGGGAGCTTTTAGTGGTTCCTTATTGCTAATGCTATTCATGTAAACTCAAATGCTTGGTTTCATTGTTTATCTTGTGTCTCAAATTGCCCATGCTTTGCCCATGCTTCACTTTGTATTTCTTGTGCAATTATTTCAGGCTTGTTTTCTGGTTGCTGTCTAAGTGTTAGATTAGTCTTAAGTTGCAAAGTAGTGTTTTGTTTAGGAATGCCAATTAAAGGGGGAGATTGTTAGTATAAAATTTATATTGGCATTCTTTATGTTAAACAAAACTCTACCCATTAAGCCCAAGAGTTTGAAGCCCAAGTTTGAAGCCCATTTTGTTTAGTCTTCTTCTCCTTTGTATTCTACTATCTTGGTATCTTGTCGAAGGCCATCTTTGAAGAAGAAATCTCCTCATGGCTCAGGTAAGCTCATGCATCATTGCATAGATTTCACAAAAGTATGATGGTCTTTGATTTGCTGTAAAGTTATGGGTTTTTCAACTGCTTCCTTTTTGTTCTATTACAATAGGTAGTGTGTCAAATTGGTAATCTGCAGATTTAATCAAATCTTGTGTTTTCTGTGAACAAGGGGTATGGATTTATCTTTGCAATTTGAAATTAAGGGTATGGGTTTACCTTTGCAATCTGAAATTAAGGGTATGGCTTTACCTACTCCAGTTGAGTTTAAGGAGCTCTTGTGTGAACTGATTTTCTTCCTCCTCTATATATATGGAAACTTTGTTCCTTCTCTTGTATTGAAAATAGTTTTGGTTTTCAATCTCTTTGTTGTTCAAGAGTTATTATCTTTGGTTTTCTGTTTTTCAAAGTATCTTGTTCCATGTTAAAAACAATTTGAAAAACACAAACCATTCATTCATACATATTCATCTCTTGCATCCCATGAGGTCATTTGGGTTCTGCAAGCTTCAAATGTGAAATCTCCAAGAAGAACTTGCTACGTTCATAGCTCGTTTCATAGCTGAGATTTCTAAGTGTATCACTTGTATAAATATTTAGCAAGGAATAATTACACACAGCCTAGTGAGTCAGTCTACGAAGGATTGCCGCAGTCAGTGCAATTCCTGTGCTGTAAACTTGTAATCTGTTTTTTCATTAGTGATTTGGTTTTGGTCTTTCAAGATTTAAAGGCCATGCATATGTTTTCCCTCGATAGGGTTTTACTGCATCAACAAAACATGTGTTCTTTACTGCTTTAGTTGGCTTGTTTGATTTTACATACATTCTGTTCAATATCAGTACTCAAGATTGATCATCCAATTGCAATCCCTAAAAAAGTTTTTGAACAAAAAAATTGGTTGTGAGCCTATTCACCCCCCTCTAGGCTCCTTCTAGGATCTTCAAGTTGAAATTAGTGGTATTTAAGAGAGCCTTGCTCCATCGACATCTCTTCTTTCTTCCCTGGTCATGTCTAATATGGAGCTACCGAAAAAAGTTAAGTGACGACCATTGTTTGTATTAGCTAGTTTGGATTAGATTTGCATGGTTAGAAACTTTGATTTAACCATTGGATTTATGAATAAAACTTTGAGTTCTTTCATATTGACTCCATATTAATTCTGAGCTCTTTATTCAATGAATGAACTCTGGAGAATTTCATTGTATCGCGGATAGTGCGATTTTACACACGATTCTCCACCGTAGACAACTATTCTTGGAGATGTTGCCTATGCATTCCTCTGTGACTACAAGGGCAGAACCATCAAATTTAGTTCAAGGACGTGAAATGGCCCAATTCCTTATATGTAATGGCACCTTGATCAATGTCGTAGAAGCTCTCTACGCTCCTAAGGCAAACTAAATCCTATTGATCTTCAAAGATGTTCGACCCAATCTGATGGATCCAGAAGATCTCTACGCATCTGGATCAATTTCTTCTTTTTGCCTTACGAATAAGGCCTTGTGGTGTGATCTCTAGGGTCACAGGTATCGATACTTAGCGTTGTAGGCTAAGCAGAGATACTTTGGGTGTTAAGGCGGTCCTCAACTTCTCTGGTTCAACCACGGTTGAGGTTTGCACCGGAGATCGAAGCTTTGGTATCTGAAGAGATAAGTTGTTGTGTCGTTTTCTGCTCTTGAGCTTTCTTATTTATACCTTGCAGGCTTGACGGTTCGTTGCTATAGAAGGATTATTGAATGATAGATTCTAATTGATTTTGCATCCGTAGTTGCACAATGACTCGTTTTCCTTATCAACTGATAGCTCTTTTTAAAGCTATTGATTTTCCTTATTCTCCTGCAAATATGTCGATTGTAATATAGGGAAATAAGGGTCTCCCGCAGAGGATTAAGATAAACTAAAGGCTTCAACAAAAGTCACAAAAACGTGACTGCAGCTCCTACTGAACCGCAGTAGAAAAACAAACTAAAAACCTAACTAAAACAACCCAGAAAAATACGAAAATTTACAGAGATATACTAGACACGTAAAGAGTCTAGCACACAAAATTTGGTGAATTTTGGAGTTGATTTGCTATGGAAATAAAATACAGAAAAACAGAGAACAGAAAGAAAAATGAAATTGAAGCAGATTTGAAGTTGGTTGAGATCAAGATAATGAAACTAGCTAGGAAGGAAGTATCCACCCCCAACAATAACACACAACACACTTTGTCCAATTTATCACCAATTAACTTAGTTGAAGATACTCAGATTGGCTCGGTACGCTTGAACACAACCTATTACTCTTTCTTACCTTGTACGCTAGGCAGGAAGTGCTCTACACCTAGACTATTCCCAAGCAATGCAACCTAAAGGTACGTTTATTAGATTAAACATGCAGAGATCATTAAGTTTGAAAAGAGTTTGAGCAATCACTAGGCATCCCAAATAACTTAGAGCCTTGCTAAACCTAGGATTTTGTTTACTTGCTAGTGAAAACTACCAATTACTTCTCTAGATAATTTGAGGAATCCAACTATTGATCCAGGCATCAAACCATCAAAGTATTAGAACCCTAGCATGCATACTAAGTAGTCCTCCAAAGCATACAAACATAGAATTCATCAATGAGAAATTGGTAAACAAAACCTCAACTTTATTAATTGAAAACAAACCGAAAATCAAAGCATGTTATGGATCATGTCTAGGGGCTTCAACAGCTCCCTAGCTACTGGAAATTTAGTTACACATAATTGGAATCAAAAACACAAAGGAGTTCATGAGAAAGGAAGACAACAAAAATCAGAAATTGGGAAAAATACGATCAATGATCGATCTTTGAGAAACAGTGATCGATCGTCTCTGGTGTGATTTTGCAGTCTTGCTTCTTCTTCTTCTTCTTCTTCTTTGGTGTGTCTCTGGTTCTTTTTTATGTGATATGGTCTGTATGTGGTTGGTCACTCTATTTATAAAACATGGAAGGAGGCCCCTTTATGTAGGAGTTGCAAGTTTCAAGGGCACTCTTGCAATTAGGCCAAGCTTGTTTACTTGTTCTATTTGATTTTCTCTTCTTAGGCTGAATTCTTTGACTTGTAGATCCTTTACAGCTGATATAAAACATGCTAACAGCTCATATAAAACGTGTATAACTCAGCAAAGGATCCCCAAGAAGCCTCAAAACAATCTGCCAAGAGATAAGGAAGGTGACTTCCTTATCTGCCTCACTTAGGATTGCCTTTTTAGCCCTTCTTTTAACTCGGTTTCATTTCAGCTTTGAATGTGATTTTTAACAAGATAACAGCCTTGATGTTGATCTTTAAGAGTGTATAAAGATCTTCTAAAAATCCCCTCAACTTGCTGCCCAAAAGCAGCCTTGAAAAGCCTTCAAGATAAGGTCTGTCAGAAATTTCCAGATTTTCCTTATCTTCTGGTCAATTTTATGGGCTTGTACACCGACCTTGTAGCTATCTTTCTGAACGTTTCTTAGGCCTATAATGCCCTATGATATCATTTATTGACGTCCAAACAATATCCTTCCAAAAGACTTTCCAAGAAAGTCTCCAAAAGACAGCTCCAATATGCTTCATAGATAAGACTGAAGGTGGAAAGCTGATCAGGATGCCTACTTTGTGCAACGTTTCTGACTTGATCCTTGACTATTATGATCACTTGATTTGGCTTTATTGTAGTGAAATATCTGGTTTTCACATGTAGTCAAGAATTGCTGCCATGGTGCACTCAAAATATCTTCAAAATGGGGTCCAAATATAGAAGAAAATAAGGCAGATTCCAGTTTTCATATTTTGCTTCTCAGCAACTGTTTTGCACGAAGTTTTCCACAAGCTTCCCTTCTTGTTTCTGACCACATAAATGGTTGTCCTTCATCTTTTGCATCAGTATTATACATCTGAGCCTTAACTTGCCACAATTGAGCTCCTATTTTTCCATGGTTGATCCACAAACCTCCTAAGAAAATAACAAAGTTAGTTTGATCTTTTTAACGAAATAACTAAGCAAAAGTGTAAAGGATTAAACTATAAATTCGTCGCATTTTATGCTCCTATCAAATTCCCTCACACTTAGCTTTTGCTAGTCCCTTAGCAAAATCAAAACTAACAAGACTGAACAAAGACTTGACAAAAAGCAAGTAAATGACTCTACTGCTCCGAACTGTTGTCTCAGAGATATCAAACTCATGGCTTTCACGTTAAACACTTAATCACATAGATAATTCCAAGGTTAATAAACATGTGACACTCATATGACTAAGTAAGATATGGAGAACTTAAGTTATATAGTGAATGATAGCGTGATTCGAACAAGTCCAATCCAAACTCACAAGGCATACTCTCAATTTTTCTCTCAGAAACGGCTATGCTTAAAAGCTTCACACTCAAGTATATGCAAGAGAACAAATAGTAAGGCAACAAACAGCTTGTATATTTCATCAATAAAAGCATTTTGTGAAGAATTTTAAAGACCTCAAGAAATGATTAAGTGCACAAATGGACCTAAACCATAAGCTCGACTTTGTAACTGACTCCACTAACCAAAGGCTGCCCATCTCAAGGATCAAGTAAGGACTTGAAACGGGTTGTAATGGGGCTCAGCTAGGGTTTTCGAAATGAAGATTAAGGATACAAAAATCCTAAGGACCTAGCAGAGCATATATGGACCACCTTATGTCACCATTTTTATGGGTCAATTATCATTGTTTTGGACCCAACTTTCACTCTAACCAACATGAGAATGGACAAAGGCCTAATTTTCAACTTTGAGCCTTCTACAAATTTGAAAGTCCAAAACCACACTTCAACAACTTCCCAAGAGTTTTCTTTTTAATTTTTCTTCTCTTTTTGACATTTTTCTTTCTTTCCTTTTTTTTTTTTTTTTTTCTTTTTCTTCTTGGGTTTTCCCCACCCCACACTTGTCTTTCATCGTCACCCCTAAACATTATGTCATGCTCTACTAAGTCCCTAGCACAAGGGTAGAGATATCCTGTACTAAGCTCATGGTAGGGTAGTGAGGGTGATGAAACAAAGGTTTTCAACGTAGGCTCAAAGGGGTTCATTCTAAGGAGTCCCACGACGGGCACTATTGGGGACACATGCTTGTTTGGCTATGGTAGTTACCCTAATGCCTTCTATCCTATCCAAGATCAGGGCAATTTATGGCATACAAGTTTTGACAGTCACAAAAGTCGAGTTCTAGTATTCTCTAGTCCATTAAGATCTATGGCACATGATCCTTGGATTTTCAAAGAATGATGAGGTCTTGCAAATACAACCATTTAAATTCTGAATTTATCCTAGCATGCTTTATGAACCAAGTTACAATCCTATCTCAAATTTTCATACAAGTATCACAATGTCGATTAACCACAGAATTCAATTAAGTCCTATTTCAATTGTGAAAACCTTCAGCCATGAATTCAGAGACATGTTCATCCTCGACGTTAGGAGCATCCTAAGACTCAAAACAAAACAAAAACAAGAACAACACATAAAGTGACGCAACATACAAGAAAAAAAACATTTTGGACTTAGGGATATTCATCTTCTCCTTTCGGTAACTCCTTTGGAACATGACCAGGTGAAGAGAGGAACGATTTTGGCGGAGCTCAGCTCACTGGATTGACAGGGGACGAGACCCTTTGTCAGCACTTCTCATATCCAAACTAGACCTTAGACATCACATCCCATTGGATGCGCCTACGATGAAGAAGATATTTACCCAAAATTCATTTTGACTCTAATAATAAACAAACAAACAAACAAAAAGATTTTTAAATTTTCTGATTTTTCCGATTTTTTATTTTGTTTTTTCTTTTTATAATGACAAAAACTAACTACAAGCATTAATCCTTCCCCCCACACTTAAATCATACATTGTCCTCAATGTTAAACAAGTTAGAGCATGTAATGAACAATTATCATGTGAAAGGAATGATTAACTCAAGAAAACCTAAAAACAAAAACTAAAAATGCAAATAACATAGATACAATCAGAAAATAGTAATAGAGGAGATAGAGTTTAAGAGAGCAAATCTGCGTTGATGGCTCCTCCACAGCTACCGTTTGAAATGGGTTGCCTCCCATGCAGCGCTTAATGTTTAAAGTCTTTCAGCCTAGACTTGTACCAAGAATTTTACTTAATGGGAGGGGGTTCATGGAGGGGTACATCCTCCATTTCTTGCTCCACAAAGGACTCATAGTAAAGTTTGAGTCGATGGCCATTGACTTTGAATTTCATTCCGGTCTTTTCACTTTGAATTTCCACTGCACCATGATGGAATACATTAGTAACAAAAAATGGACCAATCCAACGTGAACGAAGCTTACCAGGAAATAATTTAAGGCGGGAATGGAAAAGAAGGACTTTTTGTCCAACAACAAAAGTCTTCCTCATTATCATCTTGTCATGAAATGCCTTGGTCTTCTCCTTGTATATCTTAGCACTCTCATAAGCTTCATTGCGGATTTCCTCAAGCTCATTCAATTGAAGTTTTCTATGCAAGCCGGCAACGTCCAAGTCCATGTTAAATTTCTTTATTGCCCACCATGCTCGATGTTCCAACTCCACGGGTAAGTGGCATGGCTTGCCATAGACAATTCGGAAGGGTGACATGCCAATGGGAGTTTTGAAGGCAGTCCTATAAGCCCATAAGGCGTCATCTAATCTCAAGCTCCAATCCTTCCTATTTGGTGCCACGGTCTTCTCCAAGATTTGCTTGATTTCACGATTGGACACTTCCGCTTGCCCACTTGTTTGAGGATGATATGGTGTAGACACTTTGTGGGTAATATTGTACTTCCGAAGAAGAGCTTCAAAGGTCCTGTTGCAAAAATGCGATCCTCCATCGCTGATTATGGCTCGTGGGGTCCCAAACCTAGAAAAGATGTTAGCTTTAAGGAAATCTGAAACCACTTTAGCATCGTTAGTCCGGGTGGCTTTTGCCTCCACCCATTTAGACACATAATCAACTGCAAGTAGAATGTAAAGAAAACCATATGAAGAAGGGAATGGACCCATGAAATCAATGCCCCAAATATCGAATATTTCAACACTTATAATTGGAGTTTGAGGCATTTGATCCCTTGGACCCAAGTTACCTGTACGTTGACATTTATCACATGTCTTGCAAAAGAGATAAGCATCCTTGAATAGTGTAGGCCAATAGAATCCACATTCAAGGACTTTCAAGGCAGTTCTTTTCACTCCAAAGTGTCCTCCACAAGCATAAGTATGGCAAAAGGTTAGTATAGAATGAAATTCAGATTCATGGACACACCTTCTTACCAATTGATCGGCACAAAACTTCCATAAATATGGCTCATCCCAAACGTATTGCCTTGCGGTTTTAATCAACTTATCCTTTTGAGCTCGAGTGAATTTGTCTGGAATTAGCTTGGTGGCCTTGTAATTTACGATGTCTGCGAACCATGGTTCCAAAGTACGATCGTTCATTTTTCCTTCTGATCCCAATTCTTGTACTTCAAACAATTGCTCATCCGGGAAGGTTTCCTTCAAAGGTAGTGCATCTTCTTCCTCCTTTGAACTATGCACAAGTCTACTCAAATGATCAGCCACCACATTCTCACATCCTTTCTTGTCTTTGATCTCCAAGTCGAACTCTTGAAGGAGGAGAATCCATCTAATTAATCGAGGCTTTGCTTCCTTCTTTGTAAGTAGGTACCTAAGGGCTGCATGATCAGAGAAAACAATAACTTTAGTGCCCAAAAGATATGAACGAAATTTTTCTAAAGCAAAAACAACAGCTAATAATTCTTTTTCTGTGGTGGAGTAGTTGAGCTGGGCATCGTTCAGTGTCCTTGACTCATAGTAAATAACATGAGGGATCTTTTCAACCCTTTGCCCAAAAACAGCTCCTACGGCATAATCAGATGCATCACACATGAGCTCAAAAGGAAGATTCCAATCTGGTGGCGTGATAATAGGGGCCTCGGTCAACATCTTCTTTAGCTTTTCAAATGCCTCCATGCACTCCTTATCGAAGACAAAAGGTACATCTTTTTGAAGTAGTCGACATAAAGGTCTTGTGATCTTTGAATGATCCTTGATGAAGCGTCGATAGAAACCTGCATGGCCAAGAAAAGACCGCACCTCCTTCACAGATGTGGGAGGTGGTAAAGAACGTACAAGATCTATCTTTGCTTTGTCTACTTCTATCCCTTTAGCAGATATAATATGACCCAAAACTATACCTTGTTGTACCATAAAATGACATTTTTCCCAGTTTAAAACAAGGTTAGTTTTTTGACATCTTTTAAGAACTAAAGATAGATTAAATAGACAAGAATTAAAAGAGTCACCGTGGAGAGAAAAATCGTCCATGAAGACCTCGATGATCTTTTCAACCATATCAGAAAATATGCTCATCATGCACCTTTGGAATGTTGCAGGGGCATTGCATAGGCCAAAAGGCATCCTCCGGTAAGCGAATGTCCCAAAAGGACATGTGAAAGTTGTCTTTTCCTGATCTTCCGGATGAATGGCAATTTGATTGTAACCGGAGTATCCATCCAAGAAACAATAATATGCATGACCTGCAAGTCTTTCCAACATTTGATCAATAAAAGGTAAAGGAAAATGGTCCTTACGTGTAGTAGTGTTGAGTTTGCGGTAATCAATGCAAACTCTCCAACCGGTTTGAACTCGGGTAGGAATCAACTCATTGTCTTCGTTCTTCACAACTGTGATGCCAGAACGTTTAGGTACAACTTGGACTGGACTCACCCATTGGCTATCAGAGATGGGATAAATGATGCCCACATCAAGGAGTTTAAGGACCTCCTTCTTTACTACCTCCATCATAGGTGGGTTGAGACGTCTTTGAGCCTCTCTTGATGGTTTGGTGCCTTCTTCTAAGAGAATTCGGTGCATACACATGGAAGGGCTTATTCCTTTTATATCCACTATACTCCATGCAATTGCTGACTTGTGTTCCCTTAGAACTCTCACCAATTTTTCTTCCTCAATCACAGAAAGGTTGGCTGCAATGATGACGGGTAATGTCTCATTCTCTCCCAAGAAAACATACTTTAAGTGTTCGGGCAATGGTTTGAGTTCTAATTTGGGTGCCTGAACAATAGAAGGAACAAGTTTTTCATCAGTTAGTGGAAGGTGAATGAATTTAGAACTAAACTTAGCTGGGATATAGGGTGGAGCATCAAGGATAGCAGCTAATTCCCGCAATTCTTCGTTGAAAACCATGGAAGATGAAGCAGCAACTTTTATGGCAGACGGCAAATAATCGATCGCTGCATTCCCTACGGTCGATTGCTGCTGGGAGTTTAAACCGATTTCCAATGTTTTCTTGAGTGGGTCTTCCCCCACACTTGCATCAAAGGTGTCCTGCACTAAAAATTCAAGAGTATCAATAGAAAAACAGGAATGAACGTCACAAGGGTACCTCATAGCTTCAAAGATATTGAAGCTTATAACATCTCCATCGAATTCCATTGTTAAGGTTCCTTCGAAGACATCTATCTTTGTGCGAGCGGTTCTTAAGAATGGCCGGCCAAGAATAAGAGGTAGGTCATAAGGCACAGGCTCGGGCTCCATGTCAAGTACAAAGAAATCCGCGGGAAATATCAAATGATTAACTTGGACGAGCATATCCTCCACAAGTCCCTTAGGAAGAACTATTGAGCGATCCGCTAATTGGATAGTTATTGGTGTAGGCTTGAGTTCACCTAGGTTCAAAGACTCATAAACAGAAAAAGGCATTAGATTAATTGAAGCACCCAAGTCTAATAAAGCCTTACCGAACCTTTTATCCCCAATTGTGCAAGGGATTGTAAACCTCCCGGCGTCCTTCAATTTTGGAGGTAACTTTCTTAGGAGCACAGCGGACACTTCTTCACTTAAAGCAATGGTTTCCTTCTCCTTGTACTTCCTTTTATTGGTACAAAGCTCCTTGAGAAATTTGGCGTATCGTGGTATTTGGTTTATAGCATCCAAGAGAGGAATGTTAACTTGGACTTTACGGAAAGTTTCCAAGACATCCTTCTCTTCTTGATCTTTCTTAGAGCTCATGAACCTGTGAGGAAAAGGAATACATGAAGTAACCAACTTAGGAGGAGTAGGATCTTTTACCTTTGGAGGAGAAAAAGCATGAACATTCTGATCAGCCCCAAAATGATTGATTTTCTCTTCCTCCATATTTCTTTGCTCCTCCTTTTTTTCTTGACCTTTCATGGGTGCCCTTTGATGCGCAGAAGCTTTTTCCAATTGTGTACCACTCCTTAAAGTGATTGCATTGAGCTCAGCCATACGTCCATCCTTAGGATTTTGAATTGTTGTGCTAGGGAGGGTGCCAGGAAGTCTAGTGTGCATGTCTGTTGCAAGTTGCCCAACCTGCCTTTCCAAGTTCTTGATAGATTGACCATGCTCCTTGAGTTGAGATCTTGTTTCTTGGATGAAGACATTGGTGTTTATGGTCATCTCCTTGACTAGTTCTTCCAAAGACTTGCTTGAGGTTTGTTGAGGGGGAGCTTGTTGATAGATTTGCTGCCTAGCCCCTTGTTGGAATCCAGGTGGTCCATTGTAGACACCTTGGGTGGGTCGAACCACGTTGTCATTGCCGCTCCAACAGAAGTTAGGGTGATCCTTCCATCCCGGATTGTACGTGTTCGAGTAAGGGTCGTATTTAGGCCTTTGTTGCCCCATATAATTCACCTGTTCTTCAGACAAAGAAGACAAAGGACATTTATCAGTAGTATGATCAGAATAGGAACAAATAGAACATACCTGAGGTGTTGCCTTAATGCCATTGCCCAAGGCATTCATTAGCATGTCGAGTTTTCTTTCCACTGCCACCATTTGGTTCCTTGAATCAACTTCATACACTCCACGTCCTCTTATACGTTTATCTCTTGTGTAGAATTGTCTATTGTTGTCGGCCAAATCATCAATCAGATTATATGCTTCTTGACCTGTTTTATTCATGAAAGTACCTCCACATGCAGAATCAACGCTGCCCCTATTAGTTATGTCCAATCCATCATAGAAAAATTGGACAAGGTCATTCAGACTGAAGTTGTGATGGGGACACTTCCTCTGCAACTCTTGAAATTCCTCCCATGCTTCATATAGTGTATCTCCATCCTTTTGAGTGAAGTTCTGAATCTCCCTCCTTAATCGTTTGGTCAATTGAGCGGGGAAGTATTGTTTCAAAAACTTCTTCACCATTTCATCCCAAGTTGTGATGATACCTGCAGGTAACGAGTATAACCAACGTTTTGCATCATCTTTTAAAGAAAAGGGAAATAGAAGTAACCTGAGTCCTTCTGGTTGGATGTTCTGAATGGTTTGCAGCTTGCAAATATCCAAGAATTCTCTAATGTGAACATTAGGATCCTCAGATGGCGTGCCCGAGTACTTAGGCAACGAGTTAAGGAGCTGCACAGGAATGGAGAAGGCCTGATTGCCCGGTGGTGTGTAAGCTATGCATGAGGGGGACTCCGAAGCTGTAGGAACAAAAGCATCCTTCAATGGCTTTGGTTCAACCATGGTGAGGATTGGGGGTTCCTCTTCGTCCTCGTGAATTGAACGTGCAGGTGAGTTTGGTGGAGTTTTCCCGTGCTCCTCCCCTTGTGAGGAAGTAGAACCCGCCGTTGTGTCGTCAATTGGCAAACTAGTGTCCTTCGTTTGCTTTCTATTCGACTTGTAAGTGCGTTCTATTTCTGAATCCAAGGGGGTAAGATTGCCTTGTGCAGTGCTACGAGTAAGCATACACCTGAAAACACAAACAAAGAAAAACTAAGTAAGAAACTAACACAAAAATCAAATTAGACAAACTAGTAGAAGCAATTAGAATAAAAGTAATCCCCGGCAACGGCGCCAAAAATTGATAGCTCTTTTTAAAGCTATTGATTTTCCTTATTCTCCTGCAAATATGTCGATTGTAATATAGGGAAATAAGGGTCTCCCGCAGAGGATTAAGATAAACTAAAGGCTTCAACAAAAGTCACAAAAACGTGACTGCAGCTCCTACTGAACCGCAGTAGAAAAACAAACTAAAAACCTAACTAAAACAACCCAGAAAAATACGAAAATTTACAGAGATATACTAGACACGTAAAGAGTCTAGCACACAAAATTTGGTGAATTTTGGAGTTGATTTGCTATGGAAATAAAATACAGAAAAACAGAGAACAGAAAGAAAAATGAAATTGAAGCAGATTTGAAGTTGGTTGAGATCAAGATAATGAAACTAGCTAGGAAGGAAGTATCCACCCCCAACAATAACACACAACACACTTTGTCCAATTTATCACCAATTAACTTAGTTGAAGATACTCAGATTGGCTCGGTACGCTTGAACACAACCTATTACTCTTTCTTACCTTGTACGCTAGGCAGGAAGTGCTCTACACCTAGACTATTCCCAAGCAATGCAACCTAAAGGTACGTTTATTAGATTAAACATGCAGAGATCATTAAGTTTGAAAAGAGTTTGAGCAATCACTAGGCATCCCAAATAACTTAGAGCCTTGCTAAACCTAGGATTTTGTTTACTTGCTAGTGAAAACTACCAATTACTTCTCTAGATAATTTGAGGAATCCAACTATTGATCCAGGCATCAAACCATCAAAGTATTAGAACCCTAGCATGCATACTAAGTAGTCCTCCAAAGCATACAAACATAGAATTCATCAATGAGAAATTGGTAAACAAAACCTCAACTTTATTAATTGAAAACAAACCGAAAATCAAAGCATGTTATGGATCATGTCTAGGGGCTTCAACAGCTCCCTAGCTACTGGAAATTTAGTTACACATAATTGGAATCAAAAACACAAAGGAGTTCATGAGAAAGGAAGACAACAAAAATCAGAAATTGGGAAAAATACGATCAATGATCGATCTTTGAGAAACAGTGATCGATCGTCTCTGGTGTGATTTTGCAGTCTTGCTTCTTCTTCTTCTTCTTCTTCTTTGGTGTGTCTCTGGTTCTTTTTTATGTGATATGGTCTGTATGTGGTTGGTCACTCTATTTATAAAACATGGAAGGAGGCCCCTTTATGTAGGAGTTGCAAGTTTCAAGGGCACTCTTGCAATTAGGCCAAGCTTGTTTACTTGTTCTATTTGATTTTCTCTTCTTAGGCTGAATTCTTTGACTTGTAGATCCTTTACAGCTGATATAAAACATGCTAACAGCTCATATAAAACGTGTATAACTCAGCAAAGGATCCCCAAGAAGCCTCAAAACAATCTGCCAAGAGATAAGGAAGGTGACTTCCTTATCTGCCTCACTTAGGATTGCCTTTTTAGCCCTTCTTTTAACTCGGTTTCATTTCAGCTTTGAATGTGATTTTTAACAAGATAACAGCCTTGATGTTGATCTTTAAGAGTGTATAAAGATCTTCTAAAAATCCCCTCAACTTGCTGCCCAAAAGCAGCCTTGAAAAGCCTTCAAGATAAGGTCTGTCAGAAATTTCCAGATTTTCCTTATCTTCTGGTCAATTTTATGGGCTTGTACACCGACCTTGTAGCTATCTTTCTGAACGTTTCTTAGGCCTATAATGCCCTATGATATCATTTATTGACGTCCAAACAATATCCTTCCAAAAGACTTTCCAAGAAAGTCTCCAAAAGACAGCTCCAATATGCTTCATAGATAAGACTGAAGGTGGAAAGCTGATCAGGATGCCTACTTTGTGCAACGTTTCTGACTTGATCCTTGACTATTATGATCACTTGATTTGGCTTTATTGTAGTGAAATATCTGGTTTTCACATGTAGTCAAGAATTGCTGCCATGGTGCACTCAAAATATCTTCAAAATGGGGTCCAAATATAGAAGAAAATAAGGCAGATTCCAGTTTTCATATTTTGCTTCTCAGCAACTGTTTTGCACGAAGTTTTCCACAAGCTTCCCTTCTTGTTTCTGACCACATAAATGGTTGTCCTTCATCTTTTGCATCAGTATTATACATCTGAGCCTTAACTTGCCACAATTGAGCTCCTATTTTTCCATGGTTGATCCACAAACCTCCTAAGAAAATAACAAAGTTAGTTTGATCTTTTTAACGAAATAACTAAGCAAAAGTGTAAAGGATTAAACTATAAATTCGTCGCATTTTATGCTCCTATCATCAACCTTGGGCGAAGCTGTACCCCAATACAAATAGTAAACTTATTTTTGGTCGCAGGTGTCCCGCCCCGAATTTTGAATACAGAAATTGAAATCCTAAACACGATAACTTAACAAGCACAAGCAAACACCTAGAAAAAATTTCATTTAAATTAAGCAACTAAACAAACTGAGCTCACAATGTCAATACTGACTCGTTCTTTAGAGTCACACATTATATTACCGAGAGTTTACAAATTAAACTGAATAACAATTCAATAAGTAAACGCACCCACCACACTCACTACACAGCGAAAGACTAAAACCAAAGTACCCTTCGACGTCCACGCTACCGAACGTACACCTCAGCTTCGGCGACTATCGCTCGATATTCTAACCTGCACAATTACCCCTACACCGTGGAATAGTGCACCCGGTTGAAACGACAAACCCGGTAAGCTTTTGCAAGCTCGTGTGAGTAAACTTAAATAACACCAAAAACACACTTCCGACTCAAGGACAATAAATCCTACAATAATTAATTCCAACATCAGAATCCTTTTCTTTTTAAGGAACACACAGGTCACTACCATGACAAATCAAATCATTCTAAATGAAAACCGGTAATCCCTGCATAGAAAATTAGTTCAAGAGATCACCGAGAAGCACACAATCCAAATAGAAATGATAGTAATCCCTGCATAGAGTTTAGTTCATGAAATTATATTAAAACAAACAATTCAAAAGGCAGTAATCCCTACATATAACTTAGTTCAGGACATTACATTAAAATCAAACCATTCAAATAAAACCGAAATCAATAATAAAATCAAAACAATTTAAATAAAGCAGAAATCATCCTTTCAACTCCATTAAAACGATCCCACAATGACTCTTTTTCAAAACTCGACAACCTTACCTCATAAGGGTAACATATATCACTAAAGTGACAAAATCATATTATTTTCAACTCACAATTTAATATGAAATTCAAGTCCCTCCTTGGCCAATAAAAGAAAGAAACCACTTGAAACTCTCTTTTAAAAACGTCTATTCATGAGTTGCAAGTAACCTGCTTGTTACCCACCTTATTTTATTTTATTATTATTTTTTTATTTTTGTATGTTTGGTCGGAGCCTTCTAGTTGTTTTGAAAGGTATAAGGTGCTTTCTATAAATTTAAAAAAAAAATGAATGAGCATAATAAACTGAAAAGACAGCATATTTTCGATTTACTCGACTGAAATCGCAGTTGACCTTCGTATAGTTCCATAGACTATTTATGTCTTTATGTTTCTCTTAGTTTTGCACGTACAGCTGGTCCGATGACCAAGTCTTACAAAGTGTCTGGACCTTAAAATTGGAATTCTTTTAAAGTATATTTTTCATTAGTTTAGTTAGTTATAAAAATGCCACTGTGTCTGCTCTAAGATAGAATTGACCACAAATCATGCTGATACATGCTTATATAATATGCTGCGTATGAGTACCACAAAGTCGAACACTTTCAGTTTTGTTTACTTCAAATTGTTTTATATGCCTCTGATCACACTTAACCAAGCATAATAGTTGTATGCCATTTCTGTCTTTGATTATTCCAAAGGCTGCGTATCTAATGAGATGGAGATTGACCAAATACGTCACTTATTCTTCTGCACATCTCCATCTCCATATATATCTTCGGTAATTTGATTGGACTGAGTACAACATTTTCAAATATGATCAGAAAGAACTCCACCAACCTTGTTCTTTCTGTCATTTTCTTGTTCCTTTCTTCATGGATTTGCTTGGCCATTGCACAAAACAAGGCCAGTATCCCAGTTAATATTGTGGGTGTTGTTCTTAACCTTAATAGACAATATGGAAAGATTTGGTTGAGCTGCATCAAAATTGCCCTCTCAGATTTCTACGCTTCTCATGCTCACTACAAGACTAGGCTGGTCTTGAACATTCGGAACTCCAAGGAAAATGTTGTTGGCGTAGCTGCTGCAGGTTCTCCTCCCTATCATTGGAATTTTCTATATAATTCGTTACAATTGTTCTGGTTAGTAAGCATCTGCATGCTGTCATGATTTTGAATGATAGGTGCATTTTATTCTTCTTGAAACACAGCCTAAATGAATTTTCCTCTACATACAAAATTGAATTACTGTTTAAATAATTTTGGTTAATTTCTTGCTCGTTGGTAGAGCTTTTTACTCCATAGTGCATACTAAAAAATCTTGTCAGTTTAGTTATGTCTGTATGTATATACTGTCCAGGATCATGAAGGTTTAAAATACTAGCTCCCGTGTATGTTTAAATGACACGTTTCTTCGGCAAATAATATGCTATGCGATGATTCAAATTCAACTGATATCTTTGATACATAGTTGCAATGGTTTCACGTGAAAACACAGCAGTCTTGGTCACATTTGGGAATGTGTATTTGTTGAAAGACTATATCAATATGATTTGCTATACTATGATTCAAATGAAATTTTGATCTATGTTCTGATTGGCCCATCACTCCCATGTTCCTAATTATCATATGCTTTATACATTTCATTTTCATACAGATATTAGGAAGCATATATATATGAGCAAAATGTTAATCTTGTTTAAGTATATTGGTATTGAGAGAGATTGATGAGAGAAGTGTATTTCATTATAGAGAATAGGAGCCCTATATATAGGGATTACAAAGTGCATAATCTAAGAGTACAATGATTCCTTATCTAACTTGGAGTAGGAAACCTCTCCTATTACAGCTATAGAACTTATCCTAGTTTGACTAGGCACACTAAGTGTCAATATCCTTCAACACTCCCCCTTGTGCCGCTCAAACTTGGTGGTGACGCTTCATCCGTTGCCTCGTTAAAAACCTTGCTCAAGTGAAAAACCCTGTGTGATAAAAATGAACTCGAGGAGGAGAAAAGAGTGCAACACGTCCTTGATCCTTCGAGACTGAGTAACTCCCCCTGATGTCGAAATCTCCCCCTGATTGCTACAATCATGGGAGTTCGGATAACCTTCTTAATCCGATACTCTTCACATGTTTCTCGAAGGTGGATTTAGGTAACGACTTAGTGAATAAGTCCGCTACATTATCCTCTGATCGGATTTGATTCACTTCAATCTTTAGAAGTGATTGTTGTTGCTGATTATAAAAGAACTTAGGCGATATATGCTTGGTGTTGTCGCCCTTGATGAAACCTAACTTCATTTGTTCAATACAAGCTGCATTATCCTCATAAATGCATGTAGGTTCATCTGTGGTAGACTTCAAACCACAACTTCCTTGAATGTGTCTAATTATAGACCTTAGCCATATACATTCACGTACGGCTTCATGTAGAGCAATAATCTCTGCATGATTCGAGGAAGTAGCAACAAGGGTCTGTTTTGTAGACCTCCAAGATATCGCGATGCTTCCCATGGTAAAGACATAACCCGTTTGGGAGCGACCTTTGTGAGGGTCAGAGAGGTACCCTGCATCAGCAAAACCCATCAAGACATCATTGTTGTTTTGATGGAGGGGGGATAGGGTGAGGCCGGCCACCCTTGATGGTGGTGGCGGCGTTGGCAGCAACATGGCCGGCCACTATGTTGTGGTGGACGGCGGCTTCATGCCTAATGGGGTCCGATCCCATTCTTCCGTCATTCCTTTTCTCTCTGTAGGGATAAAATAGGCCCATATCAATCGTACCTCCTGGGTATCGAAAGATTGTCTTTTCACCAATCCAATGGCGGCGTGTTGGCGCAGAGCTATGTCGAGCTAACAAGTTCACTGCGAATGAGATATCCGGTCTTGTGCACTGAGCTAAGTACAATAATGCGCCTATTGCACTTAAATAGGGCACTTCGGCCTCTAATGCTTCTTCGTCCTCATCCTTTGGACGAAACGGATCTTTTCCGGGCTCAAGACTACGACCGATCATGGGAGTACTCACAGGCTTTGCTTTATCTTCATTAAAGCGCCTTAGAATTTTCTGAGTATATGCAGACTGATGGATCAAAATCCCATCACTACGGTGCTCGAGTTCTAAACCGAGACAAAACCGTGTCTTCCCAAGATCTTTCATCTCAAATTCGGATTTCAAGTATTTAGCAGTTTCCTTCAACTCATCTAGAGTTCCAATTAGGTTCATGTCATCGACATAAACTGCTATGATTGCAAATCCGGAACTTGTTCTTTTAATGAACACGCATGGGCATATTTCATTGTTAATATATCCCTTCCCAATCAAGTAGTCACTTAGACGGTTATACCACATCCGTCCAGATTGTTTTAATCCATATAGTGAGCGTTTTAATCTTATTGAAAACGCGCTCCGTGGTTTAGAGCCACTTGATTTGGGTAATTGAAGTCCGTCTGGAACCTTCATATATATCTCTGAATCTAGATCCCCATAGAGATATGCTGTAACCACATCCATAAGCTGCATGTCAAGTTTTTCGGAAACTACCAAACTGACAAGGTAGCGGAACGTTATAACGTCCATTACGGGAGAATATGTCTCCTCGTAGTCGATTCCAGGGCGTTGTGAGAAACCTTGCGCCACAAGGCGGGCTTTATATCTTACCACCTCATTTTTCTCATTACGCTTTCTAACAAAGACCCATTTATGGCCAACAGGCTTTATACTTGGGGGTGTCTGCGTTACAGGCCCAAATACCTGTCTCTTTGTTAGTGAATCCAATTCAACCTGGATCGCATCTTTCCATTTAGGCCAATCTGCTCTTCGTTGACATTCTTCAACAGAGCGAGGTTCGATATCATCATATTCTATAATCCCTTTCGCAATATGATATGCAAATGCATCATCAATCGCCATAGAATTTCTATCCATCATCTCATGTACACTAGTGTAATTTATGGAGATCTCTCTATTCTCTGGAGTTGGTTCTGACATTGGAGCGTCCCCCAATGATGTCTCTTGGACATAACCATAATCCGGAATATTCTCATGAGATGGATTATTTATATCGATGATTAATGGATTATTCTGTGCCAAACTCGCTTTCTTTCTTGGGCGAGAATCCATCGAACCTATGGGCCTCCCGCGCTTCCTGGCAGGAGCCGTGGGCCTAGCCATAACGTCACCATCATTGAGAGATGGGACGTTGGCGCCATGCTCATGCATTCTTGAGTTGGCGTCATGTCCTCTACTTTTAGGGACATCAATCCTTGCAGGCACGTTTGCAGCAGGTATGTGTGATCTCGTCACTTTAGCGATATCAGAAAACGCATCAGGCATCGATTCTGCTACATTCTGAAGATCGAGAATTCTCCGCACTTCAATTTCTGACTGTGCGGTTCGGGGATCAAGATGAGACAGAGTGGGGACAGACCACGACAATTCCGGTCGTTCCTGTTGAACATTGATGTTCTTATCTCCCCCTAACGACGGGAAGACTGTCTCATCGAAGTGACAATCCGCAAATCTTGCGGTAAAGAGATCGCCTGTCAAGGGTTCTATGTAGCGGATAATCGTTGGAGAATCATAACCAACGTAAACGCCTAATCGTCGTTGAGGACCCATTTTGGTGCGCTGTGGAGGCGCAATTGGCACATAAACTACGCACCCAAATATGCGTAAGTGTGAGACATTGGTCTCATACCCAGTCACCATCTGGGACGCAGAAAAGGGTTGAGTGGCAGTAGGCCTCAGACGAATAAGCACAGCTGCATGCAATATTGCATAGCCCCAAGCAGAAATAGGGAGATTGGTGCGCATCACTAATGCTCGAGCAACCATTTGTAGTCGTTTAATGGTGGCTTCTGCGAGACCATTTTGGGTATGAACATGAGGAACAGGATGTTCAACATCAATCCCAATGGACATGCAATAATCATCAAAAACCTTTGATGTAAACTCTCCAGCATTGTCTAATCTTATAGACTTAATAGGATGATCAGGGTGGTGAGCCCTTAACTTAATTATTTGTGCTAGGAGTTTAGCAAATGCAGCGTTCCTTGTGGACAATAACATGACATGTGACCAGCGTGTCGATGCATCAACCAATACCATAAAATATCGAAATGGTCCGCATGATGGTTGAATAGGTCCACAAATATCACCTTGGATTCTTTGCAAGAATGGTATATTTTCTTTGGTGTCCTTTGCATAGGATGGTCTCGATCCTAACTTTGCTAAAGAGCAGGCTTTGCAGAACGAATGATGGCCTTTATAAACAACCAATGAGGATTTTGGTTGAGCCACAAAGGCACAAGTGACTTTAGAAGTAAAAGTTGGAGACAAAGGAGCCTTGGTGGCGTCAATGCCACCCTGAGGCCGCAGGGGGAAGGCGGCGCCGGCCAAGGATGGTCGGATTTGGGGGTGAACGGCGCCGTGAGGCGCAGGGGCTCCTTCGGTGTCCAAAAACCGAGTTTTACTTCTTTTCGTTCTGAAAAAGGGATGTCCGTGTGAAGTCTTTAATATACGGATCATCATGTCACGACCTGGGTGTCCCAAACGGTCGTGCCAAAGCCTATATGTGTCGGAATCCCATAAATCATCTCTCATGACATGGTTGGATTCAATGACTCGAATAGTGGTTGCATACAACCCACTAGAGCGACACATAAGTTTCTCTAATACTCGGTTATTTCCGTAGTCATTAGAGGTGATGCAAAGGAACTCTTGTCCATTCTCACAATGCGTTTCCGCATGAAAACCATTGGCTCTTACATCTTGTAAGTAATAAAGTTCGAGAAGTATGTCCATGACATGAGATCAAATAAATCGATACTTTATTAATAATAGCCAATGATTACATCAAAGTTTCTTGACCAAAATCTAATCCAATATAAAAATCAAACCGTAGACAAACCGTAGTCACTCAATCCTTTCGGTAATTTCAATTTAGTTGTGACCAGGTAAGGTAAGGCGAGATTTTGGTGGAGCGTTGCTCACTTTTAAAACCGTTCTCTCAGATCAAACCTTGCCTAGACATCACAAGTACTCTTGAGTACGCCTAGAGGGAAAGAGTTAATACAATAAGTCATTTTATTGATTTAAGGCATAATAGCCATTACATAATTCTTGGAAAAATAAAAGACTATAAATAAAAATCTGCGGCATTTTGTCTTCATCGCCAGATTTAAAGTCTTTGTGAACTCGAAGTCTTGATCACCATGATGCGACTACCTCCGTAGGTACATTGCAAATTCAGGTCCATTGATCAGACGTTCCATATCAGAAATAGACACCATAAAGAGGATTCTCCCTTGATTGAGGCGCATTGGCGCAATATGCATAGTCCTTAGGACTGGTGGCGTTGGAAAGTGGTGCCCATGGCCAACGTTGGCTCCATGGTTTCCAACCCTATTTCCCTCAAAATCACGCCTCCTACGGTCGTGAGATTGTCGCCTTGAGCGATTACCTTCTTGAGCATTTCGATCGTATGGATCATGACGTCGATGGCGACTTTCTCTAGCCATAGAACGATGCTCTTGATAGCTATCTTGAAGCCTATCAAATCTTCTTTGCACAAGTTCATTGCCATGTCTTTCAGCAGTGGCCATAGCTTCAATAAGCTGTTGGAAACTTGTGATCCGTCTTGCATTTACATGAGTCTGGAATAAGTCAGAGGACCTCATAGCACAGACGGGGAAGGTATTGAGGGTTTTCTCAATCAACTGGTCTTCTGTGATCATCTTTCCACAGAGACGCATCATTACTCTGATGCTGAGAGCTTCCGAATAAAATTGCATGACAGTGTCAAATTTAGAGAAGCGAAGATCTTTCCATTCTGCTTCTGTATTCAGAAGTATGGAGTCACGAACATTGCCATATCGTTCGCGAAGCACATGCCAAAGCTTTATGGCGCTTTCCTCATTTATGAACTCAAACTGTAGGTCACTATCCATGTGACGTTTCATGAAGGCAAGTGCCTTGGAATTATCTTTCTCAGTTTGAGGGTCTGGAGCTGTTTCTATAGGACAAAGCTCTTGGATAGTATGCAATAAATCACGGGCAATAAGGTGGATCTCGATATCAATGACCCAAATTAAGTACCTTTTGCCTGCATAATCCAATGGAACAAAATCGAGTTTGTTCATGTTTGACATCCTGAAAGATGAAACAAGAACAAGTTAGTTTCGGAGTCAATGCTTCCACGAAAACTAATATAAATAAGATTTCCGAGCTATGCTACCAAGAAATCGATTTCCAAGAATAATTGGATTAGACCGAAACAATGATGTTTGAATGGTCAAAATAGATGCTCACGAACGCTCTTAGTCCGTAGCATACGAACGCTCTTAGTTCGTTAAATCGATGCTTACGGACGCTCTTAGTCCGAAGTCTTACGAACGCTCTTAGTTCGTTAATTGCGTGAATCCCCACGATTCCGCTTTTCAAGAATCGAACCCACGTTATAAGAAAGGTGGGATGTAGAAGAAGGGAGGTTTTCAAGTCCCCGAGAAAAGAAGAAATATTTGAATTATAGGAACTTCAAAACTTACTCTTGAATACTTACTTGGTGAAAATTCGGAGCAGATTCTGTTCTGAACAGCTTGTACCTCGATTGGTGTACAGATCTCAATATGACTCCGATAAGGCTGAAAATCGGAGGTTAGATGGAAGAGACAGAGACGAACAACTTTGATGAAGAAAGTTTTTCGATCTAAGCTTCCGAACTAGACGTTTCGAGGCTTGCAAGAAGACAGATGTGCACAGGAACGGGAAAAAGATGCAGTGGGTGTGCGTTGGCTTGTTTGCGCAGCAGGGATGCTTCGGTGGCAGCAGGCTGGAACGCAGGGCTGCAGGAAGGGGGCAGCAGGGGCTGCTGTGCAAGGTTGCAAGCACACGGGCGCTCGGGCTGCAGCGAAGGCTCGGCTAGCTCGGGCTAGGGGCTGCTTTGTGAATGAGTTTTGGTTTTCTGTTTTTGTGGTTAGAGTCGTGCTGATAACGTGTTTAAGTATATTGGTATTGAGAGAGATTGATGAGAGAAGTGTATTTCATTATAGAGAATAGGAGCCCTATATATAGGGATTACAAAGTGCATAATCTAAGAGTACAATGATTCCTTATCTAACTTGGAGTAGGAAACCTCTCCTATTACAGCTATAGAACTTATCCTAGTTTGACTAGGCACACTAAGTGTCAATATCCTTCAACAAATCTGAATTTGTCAAGTGAATTGTGTTTTCCTGTTTTTCATTGCAACAGCTTTAGATCTGATAAAGTATGCACAAGTGCAAGCAATCCTAGGGCCAGTAACATCAAGGCAGGCAAGCTTTGTTATCAACCTCGGTGACCAAGCTCAAGTGCCAATTATATCATTTTCTGCGACAAGCCCCTCTCTTACATCGTTGCGAAGCTCCTACTTTTTCCGATTTACTCAAAATGACTCATCCCAAGTGAAAGCCATTAGTGCAATAGTGAAAGCTTTTGGATGGAGTCATGTTGTGCCCATCTACATAGATACTGAGTTTGGTGAAGGAATCATACCATATTTAACTGATGCCTTAGACAAGGTTGATGTCCGTGTCCCCTATCGGAGTGTCATTTCCTCCTATCCACAGATGGTGAAATTATGGAAGAGCTTTACAAGTTACAAACAATGCAAACCAGAGTCTTCATTGTCCACATGACAGCCGATCTATGCTCCAGGCTATTTGCAAAGGCAAAAGAACTTGGAATGATGAGTGAAGGCTATGTTTGGTTAGCAACTACTGCGATAACGGATGTTTTACAGCGGACAAAATCATCAGTCATCAAGTCCATGGAAGGTGTATTGGGTATAAAAACTTATGTTCCAGAAACCATGGAGCTTGAAGAATTCAAGTTTCGGTGGAAACGGCAATTCCAACTAGACAATCCAACCATCATTAATGCTGAACTGGATGTTTTTGGACTTCGGGCTTATGATGCTGATTTTGCACTAGCCATGGCCATTGAACAAGTGCGGACTACCAGCTTATTTGGCTTCCAAAAGACAAATGCTTCGTCGATCAGGTCGACAGATCTTGATAGTTTTGAGGTTTCTGAAAATGGTCCAGAACTTTGCAAAGACTTGTCAATCACAAGATTTCAAGGCATTGCTGGAGATGTCATTGTTGATGGACAATTTCAATCATCAACTTTTAAGATAGTTAATTTAAATGGTGGTGGAGAAAGAGTAATTGTATTTTGGACACCGAAAAATGGACTAATGAGAAAATTGGGATCATCAGCAAACTCGCGAGTATTTTCAACGTCTAAGTGCAATCTTGGACCAATAATATGGCCTGGAGATGCAATCTCTGTCCCAAAGGGATGGGAGATCCCTACAAGTGGCAAGAAGTTGAGAATAGGAGTTCCTATGAAGGATGGTTTTACTGAATTTGTTACTGTCAAAAAAGATCTTAGCAGTAATAGCACAGATGTTTCTGGGTTAAAGTATTGATGTCTTCAAGGCTGCTGTCGAAATGTTACCATATGCTCTTCCTTATGAGCTCATTCCTTTTGCAAAGTCTGATGGATCCAGTGCCGGCACTTACAACGATTTGGTGTATCAAGTCTATCTAGGGGTAAAATCTCATCTCTTTCAAATGAAATTCAATTCTATTTTGGTTAGGATTAATTACAAAATATCCCGAATTATGAGACTATTTCATTTTTATTCCCAATTATCAAATTTTTGTATTTGCATAGTTTAATTTTGTTAACATTTTGATACTCTGACCACTGACATCGTTAAAATCTGCTAATATTTATGGTCATTTCTGTCAATTTATTAATTTTTTTAATTAAAATTAAAATTTCTTTATTAAACTTTATTGTTAAAGTTAATTTTTTTTTTCATTCGGATTGTTTGTACGTTGCTCAAATTCGAGAACATTTATTCACCAATGGACACCATGACCAATGGGTTGTGTGATTAAATTGTTTCTTATTGACTTCTAATTTATTTAATTATTTTAATTTTGGTCTAGTTTTTTTATTTTGTTTTGCTTAACATATTTATTCGGATGTAGAGCGAATAGCGATAAGAATTGAAGAACAGCTCGATCGTGGAAAATGAGGAAAACCCGGTTTGCTGCAACTTTGGCATTCGGTGTCCGAATTGCGATTGCTATAGCTTTCCGGAAAGGGAACGACGTCAGGAACAAAATTCATACGCTACGACGTGTGGGCTTTTTCTGGCTTTCGAGGTCGTTTAGGGGCCTCAAAACTGCAATTTACAATTTTTCAGAATTTTCGATTTTCTAGTTTGTTTTGGATTTGTTTTGTTTTTACCCGTGGGCTTTAGGGTTTCATTGTTAGTCACCCTAGGGTTTCTTTTCCCATATATAAGCAACCTTAAACTGCTCCAGAACCTATCTTTTATCATATTATCAATCAAAATTGAGAGTTTTCTCATTTATCTCTGGTGGACTCCAGAATTCTTATGCAGCAGATGACCACAGAGACGAACGACGCGAGGCTCTTCAGCAAGTTTTTTTTCTCGAGCCTGACCGACAAGGCAGGAATGTGGTTTCATGATTTAAGACTTAGATCAATCTCTAATTTCAAACAATTTAGGCAATCATTCATCTTCAATACTTCTGCAACAATATATTTTGTATCAATGAATTGAAAATATGCTTCTATAATATATATAAGTAATTACAGCAATAATTTATATAATAATATATGGATTACAATACACAACATGTATCTGAGATAAAGGAATTGTAATTGCAAGAGAACTGACTTGTGATTCGATAGAGGCTTGCAAATTGGCAATGTCCTTTAGACAGAATTTCACCCCTACTCAGTGCTTGTAGTTGGTTAGGCTTCTGACCACCAGAATACAACTATCGATAATCCAAGGGCCTAGCATCAGACTTTGAATTCTAGCGAGTGTACTAAGTGGTTTTCTCTCTGAAGGAAGGAAGGAAAATCAAATCTATTTTCGGAGAGGAAGACCTGTTGGGTTTATATAATGTTTGAAACACCACTTCAGTTTAAATTGAAGAGGTAAGTTGTTTAGACTTATCATTTCAATAACCTCTTTAGTTCAAATTCAAAAGGTAAGTTGATCAGACGTACTTGTCCTTTTTATTTCAGATTTCAAAAAATGAATTTTAGATATCATGTAGTGTTTTGGAAATCTCCTTGAGCTAAATCCGAGTGAGAAGAAATCTCTTTGAGGAAGATTCAAGTGAGGTGAAATCTCCTCTAGACAGATCTTGGAGAGGTAATATCCCCTTGAGACGGATCCGGGTGAGGAAGAAAATCTTAGACGGATCCCTTTAAGACAAATCTAATCTTCCTCAATGGAAACCATATTATTTGAATCAAAAAGCTTCCACCAGCCAAAAACTGATTTCTATTCAAACTCTAACAAAGAAATATGGTAGAATTGTACTAATGATGAAACATTTCGAGAGAAACTTGGAATTGATACGCATCGGGAGAGGTGTCTTTTGGACTTGAACCTACCTTAGTGAATACTTATCGGACGTACTTGGTGACGCAGTGGATATAAAATCTTGAACTGTTCACCGTTATAGTAGGCCAAGACAACAAGCATCACACGTATCACTTCCGACACTTTTCAGTTCATACGTTTGTGTTCATTTTGTTCCTGAACAAATGTGATGCCCCGGAAATTCTTATTTATTTTCCGAGGATTTTCCGGAATCTAAATTGTGGTTATTGGACGATTTCGTGGCTCGTGGATGGAGCGGAAGTGTTTCGGACAAATTTTTATTCGAAAAGTATGGTTTTAGGGGGGCGCAAAGGTTGACTTTTTATTTGTTGGGATTCTCTGAAAACTTACTTCACGAAAGTCGTAGAGCGCGTCGATACGTGTTAGTGGATATGTGGAACGCAAAAATCGGAGTTCTTAAGAAGAAGTTATGGCTGTTGGAAAAATTTTCCATTTTGGTATATATGGAATTTTTCCGGAAATTTCAGAAAAGGCCAGGTTTCCATTTTGGGAAACCCAGCTCTGTTTTTCTCTCCCCGAGCCCGAGTCGCCTCTCCCCTTTGGCAGCGGCGATCTCGCTCGTCCGGCCACCATAGGAGGAAATCTTTTGTGGGTTTTGTTCGTCTCAACCTCACCTACAAATTTCCTGAAGACATCGAGGAGAAACACAAGTTGTGGAGGGCGCTACAAGGCCGAGAAGCCGCACAGCGGAGCTGCGAATCGCCTCCAGTCGCCGCTCTTCGTTCTCCCAGCTCCGACCACCTTTGGCCGTGATTCAAAAAGGATTCTGCACTTCAAGGGACGTAGATCATTTCCCCCAAGGTGGTTTGCATCGATTCGATCTGTGGAGATCGAGTTGGATCGATTTCAAAATTAGGGTTCATCGGGTTTCAGTTGCTTCAAAGGTACTTGACGAAGTATTCTTGGACGGTTATTTTGTGGTTTGGCTGCTTTGTTCTATATTGAAGACGCAACAGGAGTTTCGAGGTGAGTAATCTCACAATGTTCATTTACGAACGAAGTTACCTTTATCATTTTGAGAGTTATTGATTTAACTGCAAACTATAGTTGGTATTAGTGGCATTCCTGAGTGAATGACCACTTATAAATATATATTTACGTGAAATATATATGTGTGGGTGAGTTCATTCTCATTTTGTGATGTGACTTTTCGGAAGACAATTGTGGTGGGAAATGGTATTTCTATTGTTTTGAAAAGTGTTTGAGGATTTGGGGAGTTGCAGGTTGTGATTTTTCCTTTTGGGTTGGGTAACATTTTCAGGTCTGGTATGACCATTTTAATTGTTTTAAATCTGACGACCGGTGGTCAGAGGATTTGGGGAGTCACAGGTTGTGATTTCTCCGTTTGATTTGATTTAACATTTTGGGTCCAGTACGACTCGTTTGATGTTTTGATCTGAGGGTCAGGTTGGCCTAAGGATCCGGGGTTGCAGGTTGCATCCTCAGGCAATGTTATATCGTAAGGTTGAACCTTGGCCGGGTGACAGGTTACGATTCAGTTAGAGCTCTAGTCTGTTGCCATTGTACATCATGGGGGGTAGCGGGGAGCTATCTGATGCTCATGAGTATGTGTTTTAAAAGGGAGTTTCAGGGATTCTTTCTTTTAAAGGTCCAGGGAGGACTTGTGTATCATATTTGATTTGTTAGGTTAACAATTGATATAATTTGATGTGTATTGATGTTTTTTCCAGGTTGGACCGATTTGATGTTTTGTCCAGGTTGGACCGATTGATGTTTTGTCCAGGTTGGACCGATTTGATGTTTTGTCCAGGTTGGACCGATTTGCTGTTTTGTCCAGGTTGGACCGATTGATGTTTTATCCAAGTTGGATCGATTTATCATATTTGAATTGTTAGGTTAACGATTTATATGACTTTGTCACGGTGTGACTTTCGTTGTTTTCTTTTGGGAAAAGAGTATTGTTTTGGGAAGCATGGTATGTTTTCCTTATTCTCGAGTTGAAAGGTTTTCCTCGTTTTTGGCGTGAGTTGTGTGGTTTGAGTTACTCATACAGGCTTGCAAAAGCTTACCGAGTTTGTTGTGTGGCAAACCGGTGCACCATTCAAACGGTGTAGGGGTTAATCCTGCAGGTTAGGATAATCGTGACTGATGCTGAGGTAGCGCCATTTGCAACTTTACGGTAGGAAGCCATTTTTGTGACTTTACCGTTATTAAGACTTCCGCTTGTAGTGAGCTCTGAGGAGCATTTACGTTTTATTTTGTTGTTGACAATTTAATTCGTAAGCTTGTGTAGTATATAATTCTGTGGAGCGAGTATATATTGACTTTGCGGGTTCAGGGCATCAATATGTACTTGGTTTAAAGGGAAAAAGTTCCAAGTATTTTGTATTGATGGTTGAACGATCACGCATGTATAATTATGGGATTATATATCGATTTTTATTTGTGTTAAAAATCAGGGGCGTGACAACAAATCCCGGATTCATGAGAGCTTTAGAGAACTTAGCCATGTAATTCTCATAAATGCGACCCCACATTTACTCTTGTATAGGTGACACCTAATTTATGAATATCTTGCTAAATTCCTCTTGAAATGTAAGAGATTAGTGTCATTAAGAATATTGAGTTCAACCTTTCACTTTATCACAAGTAACACACTTTCTCATCTTAGGAATGAGTTATGTTGTGTGTTCAATGTTTTGAATCTCACTCAACTAGTTTGCCTATTGAACCTAGACCATGGGATCTCCAATCAACTAGGTTAGGTTTTCGTCAAGTTTGATTCATTGAATTGGCTTTAAACCCATTCCCCTTGATGTATATTTTACTTGCTCTCTAGGTATACCCTTTGTAAGAGGATCTGCAATATTCTCTTTTGATTTAACATAGTCAATGAAAATAGTTCCATTTTTGAGCATTTCCTTAATTGTATTATGCCTACGTCTTATGTGCCTCGATTTACAATTATATATATGGCTTTTTGCTCTAGCTATTGCTGACATGCAGTCACAATCACTAGGCCAATAACCTTAACACACGACACTTTTTACACAACGAAAAAAAAAAATTTGTTGTGTGATGTGGGAAAGTGAATCATACAACTCTTATAAGAAAGCTTCATCGTATAAGGCTGTTAAAATTCAAAAGAGTTTAGTTGGAAGGTGATTGCACAACAATTACAAGAATGATCTATTGTGTGAATGAAAAAAAAAAATTGCGGCAGATTTCCCTCATACTTTGACTCAAATGTGGCTCCAAATTTTTACTACATTGCACAACAGAATAGTTACATTTGTTGTATGAGAGTAGCTTGCAGAATGTCATACAACAATTTTTTACTTTGTGTTGTATGATCAAGGAAGATATATTGGGAATGCCCCCAAATGCCACTCATTCCCCCCAAAAACATATATTTTGGAAAACATATTGTAAGTTCCTACAACATAACTCACTTATTTCTGTTGTGTGAATGAAAATGTCTATCCTAGCGCCAAAACCATTGACATAGCGGGAACTTTCCCTCTTTGGAACCTGAACTGAAATTTAATTTATACATAATCAGACAACAAAATTTAGTATATGGGTTGTCTGTTTCATGAATACAAAAAATAAAAAAATAAACAAATTAAAAAAAAAAACCCTAGGTCCTTGACTTCGTGGACAACCACTTGGACACTTAGACAAAAGAACTGCATTTGTTGCTCCTCAAACCTCCTGACCTTTAATTTCATCAGTAGCTGCTGTGTTTCCAATACTTACAAAATATCCTTTTCTTCGAGCATCTCCTCTCAACACCATCTCTCCTGAAAACACCATCTCCTCACAACACCATCTCTCATCAAAACACCCAGCACAACCATCACTCGACTCAGCCATGTTTGATTAGGGTTCTACTCAGCCGTCACTCGACTCATCTCTATTAGGGTTCGACTCAGTCCTATTTGTGGGTTCTTCTTATTGGGAAGGAGGAGGAGGAAAAAGGGGTTTCGATATGCTGAAGATTGGGGTTCTTTGACTTGGAGATTTGTGGGCTACTCGATTTGGGGGTTTCAACTAGTCGATAAATTGAAGAAGGAGGAAAAGGGGGTTTCAATCTGCTGAAGATTAGGGTTATTCGATTTAGGGATTTGGGGGCTAGTCGATAAATTGAGGAGGAAAAAGGGTTTTCATGGCTACTCGATTCGTGGTCAAATCCATCGAGGTTGATAATGGAGTATCTCTCTGAGCTAGAGATTAGGAATTTCGTCAAGTCCTTCCACAAGTTCGTCGACTTGAAGAGGGAGCTCTTCTATAGCCATATTGATGAGCTCCAAAAAATCATCGTCAATCAATGTAAACTCACCAGCACAAATCCTCTCTCGCAAGAGATGGTGCGTTTTTGAATTTTGATTTTGTTCTGAGTTTTTTTTTTTTTTTTTTTCTGCTGCGAAATTAGAGAAAAAAATGAAAGGGAATTAGAACAATCAGCTCTAATGCTGTGTTTGTTTGGATGTGCAGGCAGCTGGTGCCTTTTCTATTAATATTGGTAAGTCCTAAAATTGAGATTGTTATTGCTAATTTTGCTTAATGGATGATGTGATGGTCTCAGAGATTTTGAAGTTAGAAGAGAGAGTGCGACTAAGATAAAGAGTGAAGACAAGTAGAAATAAGTAATGGATAATGGCTTCCAGTTTCTCTCCTTGGAGGACTGTCATGGTTCATTGGCATGTTACAATCTCTTTGGTTTTAAGCATAATGCTGATTCTTCCCTTATTTTCAACTGCAACATGATTAGTGTTTCTTATGTCTCAGGATCTTGCTGATATCGATGTATTTCAAGAAGCCAGAAGCTTTCCAGAATAAGGAGGTAGGCCCTGTCCTAGCCTGGTGTGCCGAGAACAAGTCAAGGTTAAAGAAATCCAAAGTATGCATTCTCTTTTTCTTTTGTGTACGTTGGTGGGGAGACCTTGCTATAATTGGGGTGGTTAGATGAGTTTTTTCTGTACAATTAGTTGTTGTATTGCTTGTTCTGGAATTACAAAATGAATATGCTATATAAGCTAAATCTGGCAATTCTTTCATGGCATCTCTCCTGCTGCTTGGCTCATCTTAAATTTGACTTACTATTATTCTCAGATTATGGGGTACATGTTTTAGTTTTAGTTACACATATCTCTTGCACGTGTCCTACTTACTTGGACTACATAACAAGAGATCAAAGTAAATGGAAAAATGACTTCTTTCATGGATGCTTAATCATTCTTGTCCTATATGGTTGATATGGTTGTCAAAGGTCCACCATAGTGATAGCTTAACTGCTTCGACAGTATGTTGACTCTATCTGATTTCTGATAATTGCTTGTGAAGTTATATTTGATATGATTGCATGTCTAGATCGTGGCTTGCTGGTGCAAAGAAAATAACGATGTCTTTCCTTTTCTGAGGGGGCAATGGGTGGTTTACTTCTGCTAGTTAGATAATTGCTATTGTAAACATTTAAGCCAGTTAAAATGGCATATCTATTCTCTTGGTCTGTACAAGGACTCCATTTATGTGAGTAGTTGGTTTGAACTGCTTTTATTAAAGGAGACACATAGGGACTAGTTACTACTTCGAAACTTATCCTAATTGTAGTAATAAAATTTGGCTATTTGTCTAATACTGCATCTTTTATTGATGGCAGAGCAAATTAGAGTTTCAGCTAAGACCTCAAGAGTTTATAGAATTGGTACGAGCTGAAAATAACTTGCGAGCTATCACATATGCCCAGAAATACCTTGCACCATGGTGATTCTACCTATATGAAAGAATTGCAGCGAGTCTTCATAACAGTAGCTTATAAGAGTACTACGGAATGTGGTACATACAAGGTGATTATTTTTTCTAGTTCAGGAAGCTCCTTTTCTTTTTGGACTACTTTAATGCATTTTTCTTCTTCTTTTCTGATATGGTGGAAAGCATTATCAGTCTTTACTAGTCTGGAATTAGTTGTATTGCTTTGTTTTATTGGAATGGACTTGCAGATTTAAAGATATAACTCGAATGCGAAAGTAGTAAACGAAGTACTTTTGGGACTATGGTATCTCTAATTGTTTTAGTCGTTTATCTCCTAAGATATGTGATTGATTTTCTCATTGGTTGGTTATGCTATCCAGGTTTTATTTGAACCAAAACAATGGGATTACCCGGTTGACCAATTCAAACAGGAATTCTGCAAGTTGTATGGCATAACGTTTGAGCCTCTGTTGAATATTTATCTGCAAGCAGGTTGTTTATTTACTGATATTTATCTTATTTCTATTTACTGATATTTATCTTATTTCTATATTGTTGTCCTCATATACATTTAATCTTCTCTAGGGTGATTTTGGCTGATGATTTTGAGTTGCAGGTCTCTCTTTCAAAACTAACTGGCCTGGAATTGTAGCCACATGCTATTGAGAGCTGTTATTTGTCATAATATCAGGTTGTTTATATCTACTGATTTCATGTTATGCTTGTTTGTTTGTTTGATCAAATCATACTCTTAGCTTTGATAAATAAAGTAAGTGCTGAGATGCGAAGGCACATATATTATAGCTTTGCTTCTCTTAGTGTATGAGGCTTGTTAATGTTACCTTGCAATGTTTCATCTATTTTAGCTATAAATGTAGTCAGTTTACTTGGTTTCTATCGAGATTGTGGACATAATAGTTATGTATGTCCATGCCTCTCTTTGATATAATAAATTGGTTTCAGTGGGAGAGGAGAGGTAGCAGCCAATATACCCAAGCAGACATTGATCAAATGCGAAATGAGTGGGCAAAGTTTGTGGTCAAGGCGTATGTGTAGGAGCTGAAGGAAAACATTTTCCGTGACTTAGGTTGTTGCTGAAGGCCATCTTTTTTATGTGCTTCTCTGTTGGTACAATATTCTGTTGGTACAATATTCATGCACCATGTGGCATGTTTTGAAACAAATATTATGTATTTGTATTAGCTTTTGATATGCATTTGAATGTTTTTCTTCTTTTCATTTTGGCTTGGATGATTGGTAAATGCTCCATTTTAATATTTGAGGTTTATAATATGGGTTGGATTATTCATTTGATAGTTTGCAATATGATTTTTTTACAATTGATCACTGCTCATTAGGTCAAAATGGAGCACCATTAGTAATGCACAAAATGTAGGCAATGAAAATTGTCATACAACAGATTTTATATAATGTCAATGTTACGTTGTCTCTATACACAAAATTTGGGTACTCACACAAATGAGTTCTTATATATCACACAATGGTTTCACCAAAAATGCGTCCTCTCAATTACACTCACACAACTATAAAAACAGAACTACGTTGTCCAGAACTAAGCTACACAACAACCATAGTCTCTAACTGAAGTCTGACGACAAATCAGAAGACAGTGAAATTTAAAAAAACGTTGTCTGATAATGTTTTCCAACAACATCTTGAAACAAGTTTCGTTGTCTGATGCATGCACCAACCATGCGCAGCATGGCTGCGCGACAACTCTGCCTACCATCTGCCGAGAGAAGGCACAACGCTGATAACAAGAGTATGTCGACTGTTTTCATATCATACAACGGTGCATCACCGTTGTGCTATTTTTCATCACACAACGCGCCGATACACAACGGTGGCTGTCAATATCCCACAACGAAAAATATCCGTCGTCTGTTTCATTTTTTGGCCTAGTGAATGTATGCAAATAGCTGTAAGAGGCTTAGGCCACAATGGAATGTCATCTAAGAAATTGTAAAGCCATTCTGCTTTTTCTCCAGCTTTATCTAAGGTTATAAATTCAGATTCCATTGTAGATCGTGCTATACAAGTTTACTTTGATGATTTTCAAGATATTACTGCTCCTCCTAGAGTGAAGACATATCCACTTGTGGATTTAGATTCATTGAAATCTGATATCCAATTAGCATCAGTATAGCCTTCCAATACATTAGGGTATCTTGTGTAGTGCAACCCATAATCAATTGTATACTTTAAGTACTTAACTCTTATTAAAGCCTCCCAATGATCTTTTCTAGGATTGTTAATGTATCTACTAAGCCTACTTATGGAATAAGCTATATCCGGCCTAGTACTATTCATAATGTACATTAAACATCCAATTACTTGTGAATACTCCAATTGTGATACACCTTCACCAACATTTTTCTTTAACTTGCTGTTGGCATCAAAAGGAGTTACGGCAGGATTGCTATCAAAGTGATCAAATTTCTTGAGTACTTTTTCCACATAGTGGGATTGAGTTCAAACATATCCATTTGCACTCCTTTGAATGCGAATGCCAAGAATCACATCAGCTCTTCCCATATCTTTCATATCAAACTTAGAGTTCAACATTTTCTTTGTGGAATTTATGACATCTAAATTGGATCCCAAGATGAGCATGTCGTCTACATATAAACATATAATGACACAAGAATTTTTAAAATTCTTTATGTAAACACATTTGTCACATTCATTAATCTTAAAACCATGTGTAGTCATTGTGTGATCAAACTTTTCATGCCATTGTTTGGGAGCTTGTTTAAGTCCATATAAGGATTTAATAAGTCTACAAACCTTCTTTTCTTGACCTTTTACCACAAACCCTTCCGGTTGTTCCATATATATTTCTTCATCTAATTCACCATTTAAAAAAGCAATCTTCACATCCATTTGGTGAATTTCCAGATTATACACTGATGCAATTGCAATTAGCTTCCTTATAGATGTAATTCTTGTGACCGGTGAATAAGTGTCAAAGAAATCCAACCCTTCTTTTGACGATATCCTTTTGCAACTAGACGAGCTATATACTTGTCTATGGTACCATCTGGTTTCAATTTCTTTTTAAAAATCCATTTATATCCAATTGGTTTATTACCAGGAGGTAAGTCAACCAATTCCCAAGTGTTGTTTTGCAAAATGGATTCAACTTCACTATTAATTGCTTCCTTCCAAAAAGGAGCATCTGGAGATGTCATTGCATCTTTGTATGTTTGTGGTTCGACTCAATTATATAAGTAAGAAATTCGGGTCCAAAGTCCTTTGTAATTTTAATTCTCTTACTCCTTCTTGGTCCCAAATCTGATTCTTGATCGTCATTATTGATAGCATTTGGTTCCAGGTCATTTCCTTAAACACTAGATGATGTAGCATCATCAATATGACTTGAATCATGTTTCCTTTTATTTGAAGATACTCTAGTTTTGTATGGAAATATATCTTCAAAAAACTCTGCATCCATAGATTCTATAATAGTATTTACATGTATATCAATCACTTCTTATTTAAATACTAAGAATTTATATGCTGCACTATTATTAGCAAATCCAATAAACACACAGTCAATTGTTTTTTGTCCTAATTTGCTCCTGTTTGATAAAGGAATTTGAATCTTAGCAAGGCACCTCCACACTTTTAATGTTTTATACGTAGGCATTCTTCCTTTCCATATTTCATATGGAGACTTGTTAGTTCCCTTGTGTGGGATTTTATTCAAGATTGCATTAGCAGTAAGTAATGCTTCAGGCCACAAATTGTGAGGAAGTCCGGAGCTATTTAACATGGAGTTTATCATATCTTTAAATGTTCTGTCCTTTCTTTCAGCAACTCCATTTTGCTGTGGGGAATATGGTGCAGTTGTTTGATGAATAATGCCATGTAAGGAGCGAAATTTTGCAAATGCGTTGGACTCATATTCACCTCCTCTATCTGATCGTAGGATTTTAATTTTCTTATCGAGTTGATTCTGAACTTCAGCTTTATATGTCTTAAACATATTCAAAGCTTCTTCTTTGCTATGTATTAGATAAACATAGCAGTACTTACTGCAATCGTCTATGAAAGTAACGTAATAGTTCTTTCCCCCACGAGTTGGTGTGGATTTAAAGTCACATAAGTCACTATGAATCAATCCCAACACCTCATTTGATCTACCAAAAACTGATTTAAAAGTTTGCCTTGCAAATTTTGATTCTGTGCAAGTTTCACATTTATGTGCAGCATCTATTGTGCATTTTGGTAGCAAACCAAGATTAATCATTCTATGTAAAGAACGAAAGTTAACATGTCCTAATCTAGCATGCCATAAATTAGAAGACTTAAGCAAGTAAGTAGAAGCATTATCTATATTATTATTAGCAACATCATATACATACAAATTGAGTTTGAAGAGCACCTCTGCCAGGTATCCCTTTCCTACAAAAGTTCCTCCCTTAATGAGAACGAACTTGTCAGATTCAAAAACAAGCTCAAATCCTTTGTTGCTCAACAAAGGACCAGACACAAGATTTTTCCTAATTTCAGGAACATGTAGCACCTCAGTTAGAGTGAGTTTTTCCCAGAAGTGAATATCAAAACCACATTACCCTTTCCAGCAACACTTGATGCAGATGCATTTCCCATTAACAATTGCTCCTCACCATTAAGTGGTTGATAGGTCGTAAACATATTTCTATCTCCACAAATGTGCCTTGTCGCACCGATATCAATCCACCAGTCCTTATTGTCATTCACCAAGTTGACTTCAGAAACAACAGCCACAAATCCTCCATAGCCACAGCCATATTTGCTTGGTTGTTGTTGTTGTTCTTAATGGCAGCAGGCGCATCTTTCTTGTGACGACATTCTTGTGCCTTGTGCCCAGGCTTTCTACACACCCAGCTACTACCTTTAATTTTCTTGAAATTCTTGGTCTTTGTTGCGTATTTGACAGCATGTTTATTGCCTTTGAATTTCTGACCTTTGAATTTTGGCTTGGAAGTTTCTCCCTCAACCATATTTGCTTTGGCTTCGATGACAGATCCATCGGGCTGCTTCTCACTTTTCAGGTGGTTTTCTTGAACTCGTAGTTTCAAAACCAGATCCTCCATGGTCATTTCACTCTTCTTGTGCTTCAAATGCACTTTGAAATCCTTCCAAGAAGGTGGTAATTTTTCTATAACAGAACCAACTTGAAAGCTTTCATTAATCACCATACCTTCAGCATGAAGTTCATGAATAATCACCTGGAGTTCATCAACTTGACTAACAACAGTCTTGCTGTCCACCATCTTATAGTTCAGAAATTTTCCAATAATGAACTTCTTTGAACCTGCGTCATCAACTTAGTATTTTTTCTCCAAAGAATTCCAGAGTTCCTTTGCAGTGGTGTATGACCTATATACATCATACAAAGTATCATCCAGACCATTGGGAATATAATTCTTGCAGAGGAACTCACAATGTTTCCAGGCATCAATTGCATTCAATTGTTCTGCAGTCACGTTATCTCCTTCTGCCTTTGGAACTGCTTCCTTCACGACATGAGCAAGGTTCAATTTTGTCAGATACAACAACATTTGTTGTTGCCAGCGTTTAAAGTCCACGCCTTTGAATTTTTCTAGTTTCTCAACATGAGTTTTAACGCCATTCACTGATACTTGATCCATAGAAATTTCTGTCTAAAGATTGTTGGTTTTGTATCAATGAATTGAAAATATGGTTCTACAATATATATAAGTAATTACAACAATAATTTATACAATAGTATATGGATTACAATACACAACATGTATCTGAGATAAAGGAATTGTAATTGCAAGAGACCTGACTTGTGATTAGATAGAGGCTTGCAGATTGGCAATGTCCTTTAGACAGAATTTCACCCCTACTCAGTGCTTGTAGTTGGTTAGGTTTCTGACCACCAGGATACAACTTTCAATAATCGAATGGCCTAGCACCAGACCTTGGATTCTAGCGAATGTACTCAATGGTTTTCTCTCTGAAGGAAGGAAGGAAAAACAAATCTATTTTTGGAGAGAAAGACCTGTTGGGTTTATATAATGTTTGAGACACCACTTCAGTTTAAATTGAAGAGATAAGTTGTTTAGACTTATCCTTTCAATAACCTCTTTAGTTCAAATTCAAAAGGTAAGTTGATCAGACTTGTCCTTTTGATTTCAAATTTTAAAAACTGAATTTTGTTGTAAATGATAATGACTATTCATGCAATAGGTATTGCTTAATGTATGCGATTGACAGACTCGTATTATGTGCGATTGACATACTTGTAATGTGCGATTGACAGACTCGTAATGTATGCGATTGACATACTTGTAATGTGCGATTGATTAGTATAGCTATTATGTATTGCCTTTTGTATACATGATGTAACCCTATATAAACCTCATGGTGAGATGAATACAATACAATTTTTCCAATTCTCTACAACACGTTATCAGCACGAGCCCTAACCACAAGAAAAAAAAACCAAACCAGAAAATTCTTCAAAACCTGCCACTGCCACCTTCGAGCCTCACTGCCGCAGCTCCTAGCCCACGCTAGCCTCACCTGCGCACCTGCCCCTACAGCACCTACGCTCCCCTGCGCACGCATCCCTGCAGCACCAACGCACACCGACTGCATCCTTCTCCTTTCCTGTGCACGTCCGTCTGCTTGCAGGCTCCGAAACATCTAGTTCAGAACCTCAGATCAAAATCCTTTCTTCATCAAAGAGTTGTTCGTCTCTGTCTCTTCCATCTGACCTCCGAATTTCAGCCTTATCGGAGTTATTTTGAGACCGGTACAACAATCAAAGTGAAAGCTGTTCAGAAGAGAATCTGCTCCGAATTTCAACACGATGTCGAATGAACCTAGACTCGACTTTCCCATGCTTGACTCAACAGGCTCGGATTACCACAGTTGGGTAACCGATGTTGAGAACCACCTCACTTCAAAGGGAATATTACCCATAATCCAGGCACCTAACCCGGATTGTGTGTTCGTGCGAACACCTACAAAGCATGCTCAAGCAGTTATCTTGATGCGACGCCATATGGACAAGGCACTCAGATTGGAGTATATGTCGATCAAGGATGCAAGAGAGCTATGGGTAGCGCTAGAAGAGCGTTTTGGCAATGTCCAAGATTCCCTCCTCCCTGACTTGAAGGTTCAATGGAACAATCTGCGCTTTGCTGATTTCAAGTCTGTTGCTGAATATAATTCAGAAGCTCTTCGCCTACAGTCCATGTTGAGGTTTTGTGGACAACCTGTCACAGAGCAAGAGCTAATTGAGAAAACTGTCTCCACCTTCCCCGTTTCAACCATTGTGGTATCAAAGCAATACCGCATTGAAGTCAATGCTGGACGGATCACGAGGTTTCATCAGCTTATCAATCTCATATCTATAGCTGAGAAACATGATAACATACTCGTGAGCAATTATAATGCAAGGCCCATTGGAACTAAGAGCGTTCATGAGGCAAATTATAATGCACCCAAAGGAGGGCGCAAGGAGCGGAACCCTAGGAATAAGGGACATGAGGGACGTATGGGTCCATATAACCGCCCTAATCAGGAAGGAAACCGCAAGTTTGGTGCGGATACACGTGGTGGGGGAACTAGACTGTTGGCTGTGCTGGTGCGGCGGCTGGATAGTGATCTGGTGGTTGGGATTGTTACTGGCGGCGACGTCGTTGAAGTGGCCAGCGATGGTGGTCTGGATGCAGTCGACGCCGGAATCAATCATCCAAGCAGGCTTCTTTTTTTGGTCGATGTGTTGGGGGCAGACGACGCCGGAGGCATGTGACGAACGATGGTTGGATCCGGGTGCCCGACGTTGGGTGTCCAAATCAAATCCGGTCTCCAGGAGTTTAGGCTGCTATGAGGCACACCTCGCCCTTCTGTTGGGCCAGATTTCTCTATGGGCTTGGATTTGGGATCTAGGAGTGCATGATGTTGTGTTCAATTATGCTGTTTACGTTCGATTGGATGTGCTGCTTTCACCGACTGGTAGACGACTCAATTCTACATTCTATAAGAATTCTCAGTGTAAACACGCTGTGAGTACCACAATTGCGTGCCTTGGAGAGCATCGTGCTTTAGGCTGGGACGAATTTAGTTTTGATTGGTTTGCCGATTTTTTGCATATCCAGATTGCAAATTCTGATGGTTTAGTCTATAAATCTCAAGGTCGTGACAATTTTATTGTTGGTAATTATCTTGAGGAGGCTGAGGCTCTACCTATAGTTTTTGCTAGTCTCCCTAGGAAAATTTCAGAGCAATATCTTATTGTACAAGAACAACTAGTTGGTGTAGTACACCCTCTTATTTGTTCTATCTTAGCTCTAGGGTCAAGCTCGTTCTGGCTTTTGTATGCTCCCCATTGGGATGCCCTCATGAGCGATTTCAATCGCTAATTCAATGAACTTTTCCTTTCAAAAAAAATAAAAGAAGATTCAAGAAGGTCACGTTTTGAACTTATCTTCGAGAAATTCAAGGGATTACAACAAGCAGAAATGTTGAAAACAGGTCTAGATACATTCCTTGATGTCCACATTCATTCTTGGCCAAAATTAAGGAGATAAATCAGAAAATAATCATGCAATTAATGCAAAAATAATCTCCCTAGAATCAAGGTGCTAATTTGAAGACTTCTGATTGGTTGGATGACATAGCAAAGCTGACGTGGCATTATTTGATTGGTTGAAGCTGTGTGGCATGAGCAGATAATTCCTAGGAAATTAATAGAAGATTCATGAAGACTTGGAGACTAAGTTGCCATCCTCCTATAAATAGGAGCATAGACCACACCACAACACACCAATTCTTTCATTCTTTTCATACACCAAAAATTCTCTCCATTCTCTAGTCTTCAGAAGCTCTGCGTCTCAACCAAGGAGGAGAAGAAGTCATGGAATACATCAAGAACCTAGCCGCCAACCACCCCTGTGTCGTCCCTAGAAGATTGCTTGCTTTCAAGGATCTTCAAGTTCTTCATCTCAAGGCTTTGTCATTCATCTTTCACGTACGGTGTATTTCATACTTTCTTTTGTTTTCCTTTGTTTGATTCGTAAAGTTATGAATTCTAGTTAACATGACGTTAAGGGCCAAGTTTAAAGCCCGTTTATATGTTTTGAAATAAAGTTGTGATTTCTATGTGTTGATTTTTATGTTGCTTATGTGAGATTGCTTAATTGATTTTGGATTACAGAAAACTTTTGCATGTTTATGTTCTTTGGTGGCCAACTTAGGATATATGCATGTAATTGGAGCTAGATTTAGGTAAACAATTCACCTAATAGTTTTGTGAACCTATTTCATAAGTAGTAAAGGCTTTGGATAAAAGTCGAAATCAATTAAGGAGGATTGCAAATAGATTAGCTTTTTCATACTGGGTTGTGCACTTTGGTTGACATCCTTTCTTTGTTCTTCATGCGTTGAATGTGTTCTTGATTAGCTAGCTTTCTAGACTATGATTGCATGTTCAATTATTCAAGGAAAGTAAAATATAGGAAATCGTTTGCTTACTAACGTTTCACATGGTCAAATTCTTTCTCATGACATAGAAAATCAACTATAGGAATTGTAATTGGATTTCATGCATATGATTGTGGTTTTGATATTTATTCCTTGTGTTCCACCCTTGTATATATGTTTTTACATTTTCTTTATTTTATTTATTTAATTTTGAATTTTATAATCTTAGAACCCCCTTATTTGTGTTTACTTCTATATATTTCTTTTCTTTGTTTTATTTTTGTAAATAATACTTTGTACTTGTATAAATTCTTTATTTGTTTTTGCAATTACAGGTGTACCCTCAATCCCCGGCTTGAACGATCCCTACTTATTCTATACTGACAACTACATTTTGCAGGGTTAAATTGCGCGCTTCTTTTTAGTGTGTCACTTTCTTGCCAAACCAAGCAGCACACGTGCCTTCCATCTAATTAACCTCCAAGCTTTTTCTCTTCTTGCCCTCACAAGCACGTTCAGCCACATATATATAGAACCCAACACCACAATTCGAGGGGACAACCTACAGCAGCGCCGCACCAAAAACAGGGCAGCCCTTTGGGCTGCTCTCATTCCTCTCCTCCTTCTCTATTTTCCAGATTTTTGTTAGTTTTATTTTAGAGAATTGAAGAATTACTCACCTAAAGCTTCAAGGATTCATCAAAGGCCTTTACCTCTACAAGATTCAAGACTTGGGTAATTGTTGGAGTTGTAATTCAAGACTAGTCATGCTAGCTTTTTATCTAGTTGTGATTATTCTTGTTTTCTCCTACACTTCTATACTCTTTTCCCTATGAATTTTGTATCTTTGATGTTCATATGGGTGTGTTATTCTATACTGACAACTACATTTTGCAGGGTTAAATTGCGCGCTTTTTTTTAGTGTGTCACTTTCTTGCCAAACCAAGCAGCACACGTGCCTTCCATCTAATTAACCTCCAAGCTTTTTCTCTTCTTGCCCTCACAAGCACGTTCAGCCACATATATATAGAACCCAACACCACAATTTGAGGGGACAACCTACAGCAGCGCCGCACCAAAAACAGGGCAGCCCTTTGGGCTGCTCTCATTCCTCTCCTCCTTCTCTATTTTCCAGATTTTTGTTAGTTTTATTTTAGAGAATTGAAGAATTACTCACCTAAAGCTTCAAGGATTCATCAAAGGCCTTTACCTCTACAAGATTCAAGACTTGGGTAATTGTTGGAGTTGTAATTCAAGACTAGTCATGCTAGCTTTTTATCTAGTTGTGATTATTCTTGTTTTCTCCTACACTTCTATACTCTTTTCCCTATGAATTTTGTATCTTTGATGTTCATATGGGTTGTGAGTAATTTTCTTGTTGGGGGTTAGGGTTGTGTCCCTAACCCAAATTTTGTGTAAAAGATGTTTAATTTAATGTAATGATGCAATTTTCATATGATGGATGCTTATATCTATTTTTGTTGAGTTAAAATGCATGTCTAGGAGCCTAGTCAACTCTAGGGTGTGTATTTTGAGCATGTCTAGGACGGAGTTAGAGGTTTGACCCCCTCTAATTCCTAAGCTAGAAACCTTCAATTTCGTATTCGAAGGGTTATAAGCATGGTGATTTACACCCATTGCGGGATTGCGCGGGCGGGTCGCTTAGTGGTCTAATTGATCGATCTCTAGGCCTCTTGATGTAAATTAGGGACCCTTGAACCAGCTCTAGTTCATGTCAAGTGAGTTCCTACGACCCTTGAACCGGAGTAGGAATACCATGAAAGAGAATTTCGGTCCTTGAGCCTTTAACCGCCTTGGATACGACTACCGCCAAAGTAGGAGATTTGCATCTATATTAGATTAGCTTCCGACACATAGAATTTGGTTGAAGGAACCTCCCTAACACCCGACATTCCCATCTATTTGGTTTACACTGTTATTAATTTCTTTGCATTTTTATTAGTTGCTGTACATTTTATTACTTTTTGTTAATCTAAAATCAACTCTTAAAATATTGAACTCTTCCACTCATTTGTGCATATCCACCGGCTCATAGTTTTGATTAGGCTTTGGTGAAAATCAAAGCCGAGCATTGCTAAGGCTTGGTGCCTTAGATTAACATTTTTATTTGTTTTACTTTCCTTTATTTGCTTAGTGACTTTAGTTCCGACTATCCAAGGATTGTGGATTAGCCACTAATCCCCGTGGTACGATAATTTTGGGCTTAATACTTCCCTATCTTGACACGATTCGTACGCTTGCGAGAGTTTATGCATCAAGTCAATGGCGCCGTTGCCGAGGATTAGGGTTTAATAGCCTTAATCCCTTGGTGAATCGGTTCTTTAGGTGACATTAGCATATTTTTGTTTCTTTATTAAAAAAAATTTTAATTAATTAATTGTTTATTTTGTTTGCTTACTTTCTAATTTTATATTTTCTAATTTTTTGGTTACTAATCTTAGTTTTGGGAACTCATAGGTGCTTATTTCTTATCACATTGAGCTATGGATGAATGGAGCTATGGATGGGAAGACCCAAGAGGATTTGAGCAAGAAAGTTTCTATGGTGGAGGTCATCAAGAGTGGAATTCTCATGCGGTGGATTCTATATATGTCTTCTTGCAATGAAACTTGTGCTTTGTGTAATTCTCCGTGGCATTCACCTTTTGAGTGCTCTTTGAGATTTGAGTGCCCGGATTTTATGCAAGAGTGTGAGTACAAGATGGGCATGTATCAAGAGACATTTGTACCCGATGCATATTCACAAGATGAAGCTTATGAGCCTAAATTCAACTTAATGTTCTGGATAGAAACTGCTCACTACCAAATTAATTCTCCTTCACATTTCCAACTCCGGACACCTCCCATCCTTCCCAAAATGACCAAAAAGCTTTATTCACCACAAAAAAATAAACTATAAAGGAAGAAATACTACCGATGATGTGCTAGGGTTGCCTCCCTAGCGAGCGCTTTGTTCAAGGACTTCATTGCCGGTCCATAGAACTTGATCTTATCAAGGTGGATACTTCTCAAGTGCGACCACCCTATTGTTTGGGGAAAATGGACTCCTTGATGTGTCATAGAGGCAAGACCAATAGCTATCCAAGAAAACATCAATTGGTGGCCAAAAGTGTAGCTTCTTAATCTTCCTCTTCTTCTCAATTTTTCTTCTAGGAGCCAACCTTGCCTTCTCCTTTAAAAGTGGTGTAGAAATGATGCTCAAATGAACAATAGGTGGTAGAAGCTCTTGAGAGTGATGGGAAAGGGTGAGTGCAAGTGCTCCATTTCCTTTCCAATCCATCACCTCATTGTAGAAACATTGACCACTTAATGGTGGGTTGGGAGGTAAAAGTACCTTGATCCCAATCCTCTCATTAAGAACATAAGTGTTCAATGTTCTACTCTCCACCTTGGGAAGGTCATGATGGATCTCCTTGGATGTAGGAGGAGAGAAACTCCTTGGCTCTTCAACTTCTTCATCACAAGGTAGTGAAGGACTCTCTTCCTCCATGGGAATATCGGCCTCAATGAATAAAGGATTATGATATATGACTTGAAGCTCCGCATCCTCCTCAATGAACAAGGGATTATGGTGTATAACTTCAAACTCCGCATCCTCCTCACTAGACAAGTCATCCTCCTCTTCGGAATCATCTTCAAGTATCTCCCCTCCAGTAGGGAGCTTAGATATCCAATATTGCACACATTCCTCCGAAGTGTAGTCTCTCACCCCACTTGCATTGGAACTTTCATAACCAAGCTCACTTTCTTGTACATCAACATCACTATAATCATCAATTTGCATAAACGACTCTTGCTCAAGATGCTTGATATGTACTTCTTCTCTTGAAATAGGCTCCACTTGGTCAAAGAAAGACTCTTGCTCATGAAAAATTGTGAAGGGTGGCTCTTGTGCAAGACTCGCCTCAAGTTGCTCATTGGAATGACCAAGAAGACATACAAGTGACGACGGTTGACCAATTCAATCGGATTAGAAAGTATGGTGAAATTGGCTAATTTTTTTACCACACTCATAATTTATTGTAATAATCTCATCCAATGGTCGGTTTTCTCATTTTCTTTGAATTGATAGAGGTTGTCCTTTGGAGTGTATGATATATAAATATAGGTTTATAAAAGTAACCAAGTTTGACCTAATTGATTGAATTCGAAACGAGAACCAAATTGACTGAATTTTTTACAGCCACCATAAAACATTACAATCTCTCCATCGAGCGGTTGGTTTCTCTAAATTCATTTTCCACTTCATGGTTGCTTTAGAATGAACCTCAACAATTTAAATGCAATGTATAAGTCATACAATTTTAGAAGGAAAAGTGATATAGGCCAACGTCTTTGTAATTAAAATTGAAATTTTTATCTTATGTCCACGCACATCCATCGATAGAATATTTACAAACGTGATGTGAAAGAATAAGCACGTTTCGCAGTCGTCACGCCATCGGTCAATCAAGAAGACATACAAGTGACGACAGTTGACCAAATCGATCTGGTTCAAAAATATGGTGAAATTGGCTAAATTTTTTACCACACTCATAATTTATTGTAATAATCTCATCCAACGGTCGTGTGATATCCACCAATTTACTTAGTTTGTTTTGTGGCCTTGTTGTTTGTAGACCTTATTTGTTCTGATATTGTGAAATAGTTGGATCATATTATATTTTTATGAGACTTTATTTATTTATTAATATTTAAGTTTTTATTTTTCAAGTGAACTTGTCACGCCCCTGATTTTTAACACAATTAAAAATCGATATATAACCCCATAATTATACATGCGTGAACGTTTAGCCTTCAATACCAAATACCTGGAAAACTTTTTCCCTTTATACAATATACATGTTGATGCCCTGAACCCACTATGTCAATATTGACCCGCCCACAGAGTCATATATTACATAAGCTTACGAATTAAATTATCAACAACAAGATAAAACGTAAAAGCTCCTCAGAGTTTACTACAAAGCGGAAGTCATAACAATGGCAAAGCAAATCAAATTGCTTCCTACCAGTTCTGTTGCCAACAAGATATCTCAGCTTCAGCCACGATTTTCCTGACCTGCAAGATTAACCCCTACACCGTTTGAATAGTGCACCGGGTTGTCACACAACAAACCCAGTAAGCTTTTGCAAGCCCGTATGAGTAACTCAAAACAACTCACACCAAATTACGGGATAAAAGCCCGCACAACTCACGCCAACACGAGGAAAACCTTTCGACTCGAGAATAAGGAAAACATACCATGCTTCCCAAAACAATACACTTTTCCAAAAAGGAATTCACAAAAGTCACACCGTGACAAAATCATATAAATCGTTAACCTAACAATTCAAATATGATAAATTGATCCAACCTGGATAAAACACATACGCACATCAATCATACCTATTGTTAACCTAACAAATAGCATATGATTCTTTTAGTCCAACCTGGACAAACACATTGAATCGGTCCAACCTGGACAAAACACGTCAAATCAGTCCAACCTGGACAAAACACATTAAATCAGTCCAACCTGGACAAAACACATCAATCGGTCCAACCTAGACAAACACATACGTACCCAGTAATCGTAAGTAACCTACTTAGATCCATGAGGTACCATGGCAGACAGACTAGAGCTCTAACTGAATATATCGTAACCTGTCACCTCGGCCAAGGTTCAACCTTACGATATACATTGCCTGAGGAAGCAACCTGCAACCCCGGATCTTTAGGCCAACCTGACCCTCAGATCAAAATATTAAACGAGTCGCACCGGACCCCAAATGTCAAATCAAATCAAAAGGAGAAATCACAACCTGTGACTCTCACATCCTCAGACCACCGGTCGTCGGATCAAAACGTTAAATCAACCCAAAAGGAGAAATCACAACCTGTGACTCTCAATTCCTCAAACACTTTTCAAAACAATACAAATACCATTTCCATAATCATTTGTTTTCTGAAAAGCCATAACACAAAACAATAAAAAGCATTAATTCGTGCATATTGTTTTCATCAATCCACAACCCACCAAAACATGAAAACATATGTATGTATATATATATATATATATATATATATATATATATATATATATATATATATATATATATATATATATATATATACGTACATACATAGTCATCCACTCAGAAATGCTACTAATATCATCTATAGTTCATTTCGAAAGCAAATCAAAATCAACCAATTAAATCCGTTCATAATTGAACCTTGTGAGATTACTCACCTCGAAACTCCCGCTGCGTCTTCAATACAGAACAAAGCAGCCAATCACAATAGCCGTCCAAAGAATACTTCGTCAAGTACCTAAGGAAACACAACTCTGATTCAGTTAACGAATCACAAGGAATAACGTTCGAAACCCTAAATCGAACCAAAATTCCCAAGGTGACGCCAATCAAGGCGAAACCACATCCGAGACCTCCCAAAGTCTCTGGAACACTTCCACGATCGATGTGTCCAAGCCACAAGTCGATCCGATGCTTAAATCCTCACGGATCGAAACATCGAACGGTACGAAACCGTAAAAATCACAACATGCTCATACGATCTCCAAAAATTACAAACAATATATCGAAATGCTCGTATCGACGAGTAGATCGAACTCAGGAACAGAAACTATCAAAGAGGTGGCCAGAAACCGCCGGAAAACACCACCACAGTGGCGGCACCGCCGCCAAACCAAACTCGGAATTTGACAAAACTTCCAACACCAAAGTTCTTCATCTCAACCCCAATTTCAACTTTCATAACTACAACAAAGTCCAATTATAAACCAATCGATCGAATTTTACCTTAGAACAAACCGGACCGATTGAAACCCTAGAATTTCAATTCCAAAATTCGGCCTCCACGAGTTGAATCGATGCATGCCACCTTGTGGGAAGCATCAACGTCCTCCAAGATCCAAAAGCCCTCAAGAACCACCAGCAAGGGTGGCCGGAATCTCCGACTCCGATCAAGGCGATTTCATCCCCGAAGCGGCCACTTCCAGTCGATGTAGCTCCCTCCACAGCTCGAATCTCTCTTCAATACTTCCACAGACCTCTAGAGGGGATTGAGGCGATGAGAACCCACTTTTGAATCGAAGCAAATGGTGGCCGGAGGAGCGAGAACGACGCCGGCGAAGTGGCTGGTGCGACTCGGGCTCGGGGAGAGCTGGGTTTCCGTTTTTGGAAATCTGGCCTTCTTTGCAATTTCCGGAAAATTTCGTCCTTTTATACCAAAATGAAAAGTTTTTCCGAAGCCCATAACTTCTTCATACGAACTCCGATTCTCGCGTTCTGCATGCCCACGAACTCGTATCGATGCGCTCTACGACTTTCGTAAAGGAAGTTTTCAGAGAATCTCAACGTATCAAAAGTCAACCTTGAACCCCCCCTAAATCCACACTTTTCGAATACAAATTCATCCGAAACACTTCCGCTCCGTCCACGAGCCACGAAACCATCCAATACCCACAATTTAAATTCCGGAAAATCCTCGGAAAATAAATGCAAATTTTCGGGGCATCACAGAACTAAAGTGTATTTCGAAGCTTTTCTTTATTTCAATTCGACTTAATAAAAGTACAGTTTTCACTTCCAAATTTTGAGGCGTGACAGTTTGGTATCAAAGCCAAACGAACTTGCAGACATTAGGAATAGTCGGTAGTGGGAACTAGTTTGCTGCCAAGTCTATAGGTTTTGGTTTTGTTTACTTGTCCTAGCTCTTCTCTGTTTGGGTTGTTTTAGTTATTAATTTGACTTGCACTTAATTATGTCTCTTGGATTTTGTTTGTTATTATATTTTGCGAACTAGGAACTAGTCATGTCGGGCAGAGGCCAACATGGACTACAAGAAGGTTTTGGTGGCCCTAATGCTATGCAAGATTTCTTTGAGATGATGACTACTAGGGGAAACTACATGCAACAAGGTGCTGGAGGAGTGAACAAAGTGGTTGAGCACTTTAGAAAAAATAATCCACCTGCTTTTGATGGACACGGAGACGCACTTGCTACTGAAGAATGGGTTAATGAGTTGGATAGCATCTTCAGGCTTATGGAATGTATTGATGCGCATAAAGTTACTTGCGCAATTTACATGCTGAAGAAGGATGCTAGGCATTGGTGGGATACTATGCGTAGAGCCCACAACATTGATGTGAATCCAGTTAGTTGGACAAGATTTAAGGAGTTATTTTATGATAAGTATTTCCCTGAGCCATTGAGAGCAGACAAGGAATCTAAGTTTCTGTTGTTGAAAATGGAATCAATGCCTTACCCAGAGTATGAGAGGAAGTTTGAGTCACTATCAAGGTTTCCTCCACATTTTGTGGATACTGAGGAGCGCAAAGCAAGGAGATTTGTGCAAGGTCTTAGGTCGGATATCAGGAGAGCTGTGGAGGTCCTTGATTTGCGTACATACGCAGAAGTGGTAAGGAGCTCAAATTGTGGCTAAGCATGATGTGCCAGTGGTAACTAGAGAGATAATTGACAAAGATAAGGGTTCAATACAAAAGAGACCATGTGAAAGTGGTAGCCAAGTAGTGGTCCAAAATCAGGTTGGAGGAAATAAGAGGCCTAGAACGGGTGACATAAGTAGGAGTACCTCGCAAACTTGTCAGACTTGTGGGAAGAAGCATGTTGGGTTATGCCATAGAAACACTGGTGCTTGCTTTAGGAAGGGTTTTTGCACTATCAATTGTCAGACTTCATACAAAACTACCCTGACACTAAGAATGGTCAGGAGGATACTCACACCAATAACAAGACTTCAGGAAGAGTTTTTGCACTATCAAGGAATGAGGCTAAAGCATTGCCATCTGAGGTGGCAGGTATCATTTCCATCTCCGAACATCCTACTCTTACTCTATTTGATATAGGATCTACTCATTCTTTTGTCCTCCTTTTGTTTGTTACTAAGCTCAAATTGAAACCTTTAGACTTAGATTGTGAAATTTGTATGACTATTCCTTCGCGGGGAAGTTATTTGAAAGTAGAATGCTTAGTTCTTGTAAGTTTTCAATCGAGAGTAGACAATTTAAGTAATGCTTGGTGACTACTCTAGTTCTAGTTCTTCCTTAAAACTCTTGCAATTATGACACTAGATAATATATGTTGATGCATCTCATAAAGGAGATGGTTGTGTGCTCTTGCACGAGGACAAGGTGAGAAATATGGAATTTTCACGAACCACAAACGTCTTAAGTTTTTCTTCACTCAGAATAAGGTGAACAAGAGACAAAGGGTGTTGGCTATAGCTGGGAAAGGAATACAAAATGTACGTCAAATTTCGAGGACGAAATTTTTTTTAAGGGGGGGAGACTGTGATATCCACCAATTTACTTAGTTTGTTTTGTGGCCTTGTTGTTTGCAGACCTTATTTGTTTTGATATTGTGAAATATTTCGTTGTTGGATCATATTATATTTTTATGAGACTTTATTTATTTATTATTATTTTAAGTTTTTATTTTTCAAGTGAACTAAAGTGTACTTCGAAGCTTTTCTTTATTTCAATTCGACTTAATAAAAGTACAGTTTTCACCTCCAAATTTTGGGGCTTGACAGGTCGGTTTTCTCATTTTCTTTGAATTCATGGAGGTTGCTTTTTGGAGTGTATGATATATAAATATAGGTTTATAAAAAATTAGTATCTTTAAATAATTATTTGTAAATAAAGCCCGCAAGGCCCGACCCGAAAAAAACCCGCAAGGCCTGGCCCAAAAAAAGCCCGCGATGCCCGCTTCATATGGACGAGCTTGGATCTTGCAATTTACAATAAAGCTCGGCCTAGCTTGGCCCGGCCAGCTCTAAGCCCGCTAGGCCCGACCCGGCCCGTTGACGAGGCCGAAGATAACTGAAATCAACTTCTAGAAACTCGAAACAATACTAGTTTTGCCTCACTAGTCAAATATGGGGAAAACAAGGAAAGAAAAATCCACCATATTATAAACAGCCACAAAGGTTCGAGTAACAGCCTCCCAGGCTAATCTACAATTAATACAAGATGTTGGTAATCAGAAAAAATTAATTCACAGGATATACAAAGATATGAAAATAGGATAAACAAATCCTACAATACGGAAGAAGTGGTGATAACTATGACTCAACTCCAAGTAGGCCCGATCTAAACTAGTTTAGTCTGCAAACTGGACATTTGAAAACGTTGGTCCTAGAGAAAAGTATTAGAGAAAAACATTAGGATGAGTGGACAAAAATAATAATCTTAAAACCACGCTGCAAATCAAATTAATGAAACCAGTTGAGAAAACTGAAAACAACTTTTAGAAACCATAAACAATATTAGTTTTGCCTCATTGGTCAAATATGGGAAAATGGAGAATGAAAAATTATCAAACTATAAACAGCCACAAAGGCTCGAGTAACATCCTCCCAAGCAAATCAAATACTCCTAATACTCTCATATCGTCACGCCACCAAGACGGAGCGAATACTAGGCTTTCATAGTTCCACCACAAAATTGGTTATCACATCACTATGAAGACTGAACATATGATAAGGGAAAGCAAAAGCATGCAAATCAGGATAACTATATCATAACCGATGTATGGTTATTTAAAAGAAAATCTATGGAAATCATCAGAAACATACTTTCCCAAAATCTCACATAACAAATCATGAAATCAATGAAACCACAATCATAAATTCTCAAATCCGCAACACAAGAACAATTCCGACAACAATAAAGAAATTCAATAAGCATAATCAAAATCAACCAAGGTAAATGTCGGAAATCATGATTGAACTCTTAACAAATATTCATTAAAAATCAATTTATAGGTGCGGAGAAAAATATATAAACACCAATCAAGAAATCAAACTCAAGTATGAAATTCACCAAAATAGTTTCAACCAAAATTCGCTACTCAAATATGTGAATGAGACATAATACAAACATTTAAGAGAAAAAGGAATTGCATGCGTTTAATTTACATAAACGTCCACTCATAATATATGGCTAAATGAGCCAGGCATAGAGCTGCTCATCGAGCGATGACTCAGTATGTTGTCCTGTACAAAACGTTAACTCGTAAAGAATAAATTGAAGGTTTCAAAGTTAAATACAACTACAAAATGAAACCCTAAAACCCCTCATAAAAATAATTCGTCAAAGATCCGAAATCACATTAGAATTGACTCAAACTTCAAGGGTTATGTCAACCTAATTATCCTAACGTCACTTAAGAAAAAACGAAAAGTATCCAACGATTGGATTTTCTAGAATCGTAACACGAAAATCCAAAATACAAAATTTCCGATCGATTAGCCGATGCTCACCAAATTCAACATAAATCAAATCCATAAATTTCTAACGCCAAGCTCTACTGGACTAGCCAAAACAGAAGGCCAGAATCGGCTGCACACACTCCCACACGTCAACAGAAGTGGCTGCACGTGATTCCCATTCGCCGCCATTTCAACCCCCACACGCCACGTGAGCTGCACACAGCCCCCACATGCCACCAAAAGTGGCTGCACATGGACCCCACGTACTGCCATCCCAACCGTTGAATCGGGTAGCAAGACCTATCCCAAATGAATCTTTACAACAAACCTAACACTTTCTTCAACAATAACATCTATAATAATGAGTGGATAAACCAGATTTTACCTCGAACACTCCGGAAAACCTAAATTTCAATTTCTCGATTTGTCCTCCTCACACCAATTCGATTAACGAGACTTGTACAGTTAGAAAGAAGGCACCGAGGGCTTTCAAACTCGGGTGGTGGTGCAGTTTGAGGTAGTGGGAAAAGTCAGGTCAAGGGCGCAGCCTGCAAAAATATTTTTTGCTTAGATGAGCGACTGTTGGAAGAAAGGATGGCCGAAAATCGAACGAACATGGAGAGGCGCACCGAATAGTGCTGGGCTGGTACAACAACCAAGGGTGATCGGATGGCGGACAACCCGTCTAGTTGTGGGTTCGAGTCGAGTTAGAAATCTAGGTTGCGTCGAGAGAAAACAGAATAAGGATTTAGGGTCTTTGGGTGACAATGAAAATTTACTTGGGTAAAAATTGCTATTTATAGTAGCTTTTTAGACCATAACTTTTGCATACAAACTTTAATTTTTAGAGTGTCGCATGCCGACGAACTCAATTTAAAGTCTTCTGCAACTTTTGTAAATGAAGTTATAGATGAATGTAAAAAAAAAAAAAAATCAACTTTCAGGCTCCTAAAAATATCGAAACGAAGATAAAAGTAAGAAAAATTGTCGTTTACCGTCCAAATGATTAGTAAACCGATAAATTTAGGTATAGGGTGTAACATTTTTCAACACTCGTGCCACACCTAACCAAAATAAATCAAAAGGGCTGAGCTTTCACTCAGTCAGGCTAAACCTTTTTAGATTGCTCTTACCTAAATAACAAACAAGTTTCAAATAATAAATTGAAATACAGTGCATAATGTGATGCTAGCTCATCACTCAGCCATCAATACAAAATACCTGGAAAACTTTTTCCTTTTAAACCAAGTACATACTGATGCCCTAAACCCACTATGTCAATACAGACCCGCTCCATAGAGTCATATATTACATAATTTTGTGAATTAAATTACCACAACAAAATAGAATAATGTAAATGCTCCTCAGAGCTTACTACACAACGAAAGTCTTATCAATGGTAAAGTCACAAAAATGGCTTCCTATCGTAAAGCTGCAAAGACACTACCTCAATTTCAGCCACGATTATCCTGACCTGCAGGATTAAACCCTACACCATTGAATAGTGCACCGGGTTGCCACACAACAAACCCCGTAAGATTATGAAAGCTTGTATGAGTAACTCAAAACAACCACTAAACAACTCACACTAAAAATAGGGAAACAACTCACACTTCGATTCCTTACGAACACGTAATAAAGGAAAGCAACTCACTCTTTGATTCCTTTCAAAACGTAAAAAAATAAAGCAACTCACTCCTTGATTTCAATCAACATGAAATAAAGAAAGCAACTCACATCTTGATTTCTCCTAAATCGTAAATAAGGAAAGCAACTCACTCCTTGATTCCTTAAAACACATACTCATGAGTTGAGGTGGCAAACGGGCCGGCCCGGCCAGATCCGGCCCATTTTAAGCGGGCCTAGTCGTGCTTCGGCCGGCCCATTTATTATCGTGCAGGGCTCATGCCGGCCCATTTACTTAAATATTAAGCCCGGTCCGGCCCATGGCCCGAGCCCATATCGTGTCGGGCCATGCTCGTGCCGGGCCACTAAACGGGCCGTGCTCGTGCCTACCCACTATAAAGCACGATTTTAAAATCTTAATTTGAATAAATAAAAAATAATTTTATTTAATTATTTAGAAAATTCAAATAAATTAAGTTCTACAATGTTTTTCTCAATCTTAGCTTTTTAAGATTAGTTTTCTAATAATTTTTTATATTCCACTACAAGAAAGAAATAAAGAAAGAAAAAAATAATTCAAAATATATTGCTTTTAGTATAGGGAAAATTTCGCAAACAGTACACCAAGTAAAGGCCACTAAAATTCTTATACACAAAGTTTCAAACCAAACATTTCGGTACACGAAATCTGAAACTCGACCCACTATCAGTACACGACGTCAATTTTTGACACCAAAATATCCATTATGCCCTCAATTCTTTTTTTTTTTAATAATCCTTTTTTTTCTATTATTATTTTTTTCCTTCGTTTTTATCTCTTTCTTCTTCCTTCTTCCGGGCTCACTCCCTCGCTTCCAACGCCGCCCTTGCGAGGTGAGCTTCTCCCGCCGCTGCCACTCCGCCTCCACGTGGTTGAGCGGCGTGTCTCGGCCCAGCCCGGGTTTCCGGCCCCGTTTCTTCGGCGCTCTTTTCATCTGGCAGTCGGAATCTGCGAAGTCCGGGTTTGGGATCGGAGCTCCGTTCTTCTTCTTACTAGAACCAAAAACATGTTTCTTGTCGTCATTGTATGAGCTGTGATCCTCTTCCTGCACGCCGGCAATGATGCCGATGTCAAAAATGGAGAAGTTCCGGTTGATGAACTCGAGCGGTCTTGTTTCCAGGTCGGGCTGATCCGACCCGAACAACGACTTGGCTTGCTGGATCAACCCCCAGTTCTCTCTGATCAAACCGGAGGAACCCATTTCAAGAACACCGTCGGAAGTTGGGATGCAGATCAAGGTCTCGATCCTGTGGATTTGGGCCTCTTTGGCTCTCTCGCAGTTGTTGAACTGAAGCTCGTGGGCCCCGCTTAGCCAGATTGAGATCCCGGAGCCGAAGGCCTTGTCGGGAACAGAGCCGTCCCCGACGGCGAAAGATCGAGTGAGGGAGTGAGCCCGGAAGAAGGAAGAAGAAAGAGATAAAAACGAAGGAAAAAAAAAAACATAAAAAAAAATTATTTAAAAAAAAAAGAACTGAGGGCATAATGGACATTTTGGTGTCAAAAATTGACGTCGTGTACTGATAGTGGGTCGAGTTTCAAATTTCGTGTACCGAAATGTTTGGTTTGAAACTTTGTGTATAAGAATTATTAGTGGCTTTTACTTGGTGTACTGTTTGCGAAATTTTCCCTTTAGTATATTATTGTGAGATTAATCTTTATTAATATAATGAAGATTTAGTATCATATTATTCTTTCCTTCATTCTATAGTTGTATTATTATGAGATTAGTCTTTATTAATGTTTTATTTCACTATTTTGATAACATAAAAGAAATAGCATTGGTGGAATTGTCATGAGATTTTAAATAAAAAAGTCTAATATTCAAATCTCATCATTGTGGTTTTTTAATATTTTTGAAAACAAAATGAAATTTTGTGTTTGTAACGAGCCGGCCCACAATATGTCGTACTCGGGCGCTGGGCCCATTACGGGTTCGGGCCGGGCCGGGCCAATGGGCAAATATTCCTAGGCCTAACCCGACCCGTTATTCTAACGTGCTCGGGCCGTGCCCAGCCGCTTTTAAGCGTGTCGGGCCCGTGCCGTGCTCGTGCTTAGCGGCTCCATAAGATACACTGGCAGACAGACTAGAGATCTAACTGAAATCGTAACTACTCGTCCGGCCAAAGACGTGATTACTCGATATACTACCTAAGGTCACCATCTGACCTTAATTCCTCGGACCTCTCAGTTCCTCGGAATAAAACATTAAAGAAGTCGCACAGGACTCAAAATGTTACACAAATCTCAATGCTTTTCAAACAATAGAAACAAATCATTTCCCCAACATTTGTTTTCCGAAAAGCCACAACACAAAACAATAAAAGAGCACAATCGTGCATATTGTTTTCCTCAATCAACAAAACTACCCATAAATATACATGTCATGTAAATATATATATATATGTAGTCATTTACTCAGGAATGCCTACTAATATCAACTATAGTTTGCAGTTAAATAAAGAGCTAAAATCATTTTGCTACTCTTAACTTTATACCTAAAATCATTTGTGGCTCTAAACTTTTAATATGATCGCTTATGCCCTTGTTCTACCCAATCTAATTGATTATAGCCAATCCTTAACTAATCCATCAATTTTTCGAACAGTACCTGAACTAAAGGTCACTGTGAATTAACGTTCCTCACTTTACACTAATTACACTTTGGTACCTGGACTATAAATCCCGACCCACTTTTGGTACACGCCGTCAATAACTCTGTTAGTTGGCATGCCACCTGCCATATTTTCAAGGGTAAAATTGTCTCTTCACTATCCACCTTTAGAAAATCAATTTTTTTTTTAATAAAAAGAAAAAGAAAATTGGTGGTGCACAAATCGGTTGTTCCACCGCACAAATCAAACCTCCGTCGGCGGCGTCTTCAGCACAAGCAGCTCCATCTTATCGTCCCCCAAATCGTGGATATTATTTTCACAAATTTGGTAGCTGGGTACTTTGTTGCCAAATCTTCGAGACACTGCATCAACAATCCACATTCTGCAATTCCTTCTTTGTAGAGAATCACCACCACCCAAACGTCAGGTGGAGCTTGAGAAACCTCACGCACAAAATCTGATCCCGAAATTGAAACCACCGATCCAAAACTTGCAACCTCAGCCGCTTCTCTCAATTCAAACAGCCTCTTCCTCCTGTATTCCTCGAGGAAGAGATTGTCGTCAAGATCGGGATCGTCTTCGAGATCGTCGAGGTCTTGTTGGGTCTTGTCATCGGTCCAAGAATTGTCTTTAGGAAGAGAGGCTTCGTCGTCGGCCGGAGTGAAGGGAGGAGGCTTAAACGCTGGTTTCTTGGCAGAAGATTGCCAAGCTTTGCCTGATTATCGTTCCACTGGGTGGAGGCTCCGCCCAAGACCTTGTAGATATAGTGATAGTCCCCCATCCTCGAAGATACAACAAGATATTCGAGGGTGTCTGTGTCCATAATAAATCAAGCTCTGCAAGCCTCTTTTCTCTCCTTTTCCGTTTTGGGAGACCATATCAGAACTGCTATGAACTATGAAGCACAAGGTAGTAAGAACTGCTACCAAGATCGGATTTTTTTTTTTCCAGTTTTTCATATTGGGTGTATATTTTTTTGTTGGGTTTCTCTTAGTTTTTTTTGCTTAAATTTCTGGGTTTTGGAGCTCAGAGTGGTATGAAGTTGTTTGACATTTTGGGTCTGAATGGTTTTAGTTTAATCTTCGCAGAATGTGAATTTTGTTTTTCTTACTGTGTTTTTACTTTTTAGTTTTGGAAGAGTGGTTTGTGTTTTGGTGAATGTGTTATGGTGTTTTGAATTGGAAGTGTATTATGTGATGGTTGGTGAGAAATATATCAAATCCACATTATGTATTTCTGGGTTCTTTGTTCAGCTCAAGTTTGGTTCTTTGTTCAACTCAAGTTCTTTGGCTTGATTATTTTATGGAGATTTGTTTTCCCGGTTGCTGGTGAGAGAGAGAGAGAGAGAGAGAGAGAGAGAGAGACAGAATATACCAAACTACCTTTGAAAAATGAAAAATGACATAAGGTTAACGGTGTTATTGACGGCGTGTACCAAAAGTGGATTGAGATTTATAGTCCAGGTACCAAAGTGTAATTAGTGTAAAGTGAGGAACGTTAATTCACAGTGACCTTTAGTTCAGGTATTGTTCGAAAAATTCTCCCTTTCAAACAATAGAAACAAATCATTTCCCCAACATTTGTTTTCCGAAAAGCCACAACACAAAACAATAAAAGAGCACAATCGTGCATATTGTTTTCCTCAATCAACAAAACTACCCATAAATATACATGTCATGTAAATATATATATACGTAGTCATTTACTCAGGAATGCCTACTAATATCAACTATAGTTTGCAGTTAAATAAAGAGCTAAAATCATTTTGCTACTCTTAACTTTATACCTAAAATCATTTGTGCCTCTAAACTTTTAATATGATCGCTTGTGCCCGTGTTCTACCCAATCTAATTGATTATAGCCAATCCTTAACTAATCCATCAATTTCTTCACAGTGTTGCCCACTCAAACTAGATTTTGGCCTTCAAACACCATTTACATGTCCAAAGCTAAAAACTGACCCTAAGTAGACTCTCATCATCACCAATTTATGAAGAAATTAATGGATTAGTTAAGGATTGACTATAATCAATCACATTGGATAGTACAAGGGCACAAGCGATCATATTAGAAGTTTAGGGGCACATATGATTTTAGGTGTAAAGTTCAGGGTGGTAAAATGATTTTAGCTCTTAAATAAATAACTCCCAAAACGATAAAGGTAATTCAGTTCGTAAATGAACATTGTGAGATTACTCACCTCAAAATTCATGCTGCGTCTTCTATACAGAACAAAGCAGCACAACCACAAAATATCCATCCAAGAATACTTCGTCAAGTACCTAATCACATACGGTCTCAACTTAGTAACGAATCACAAGCGATTTAAATCCGCAAACCCCGTTTTGAACTAAAATCCCCAAAAGTGACGCCAATCGAGGCGAAACCACATCCGAGACCACCCAAAGTCTCCGGAATACTTCTACAATCGATATGTCAAAACCACAAGTCGATCGAATGCTCGAATCCTCACGGATCGAATAATCGAACGGTCCGAAACCGTAAAAATCATAACATATTCATATGATCTCCAAAAATTTTGTATTATATATCAAAACTCTCGTATTGACGAGTAGATGATAAATAACATAAGAAACAGTCCCTTACATGGCCAGAACGCCGCCAAAGTGCCGCCACAGGCGGTGGCACAACCACCACGATCACCGCTAGCCAAAACTTAAAACCATCTTAATCCAACCGTCCAAAATGTCAAGAACACCAAATAGAACAACTTTAATACCTGGGGTTTGAACAAACTCAGCCTAGATCGGCCATAATCAAGCTCACAAGCCGAGGATCACTGTTCACCTCGTGTTGAACGTAAATCGCTCCAAACAACCACCAAGGATCGACAGGGGAGGCTCCAACGAACTCAAGAAGCCAAGTTTGAGCCATTGTCGTCGCCGGAACTGAGATTTCCGACCGGGTCCGACTGCACCCAAAGTCACCGCCTTGCAGCGCCGCTCACGGTGCAAATCATCGCTAGAGGATTCCATAGGGAGGAGCGCACGGTGGAGGCAAAAAAGTCTGTCCAAAATTTCCACGCCGGAGGTCGCCGGAGATCAGAGAAAAATCCGGGTCGGATCAACGGGTTCGGGTCGGGTCGCGAGCCTGAGGAAAGAGAACTGAGCGTTTGAAAATTTTCTGAAAAGGGAAGTTTCCAAAATGAAAATAATAAATTTCTGAAAATGGAAATTTCTATTTATAGTGATTTTCCAAAAATATCTGAAACTTCCAAAGGCCTTAACTTTCGCATAAAAGCTCCGATTTTTACATGTCACATGTCCACGAACTCGTATTGACGTGCTCTACGACTTTAGTGAAGGAAGTTTTCAGAGAATCTCAACATACAAAAAGTCAACCTTTGTACCCCCCCCCCCCCCCTAAAACCACACTTTTCAAATAATTAGTCGTCCGAAACAATTCCACTTCACATACGACATACGAATAAAGCATAATAACAATAATTCGTACAACTAGTCCATTATTAATTACTAAAATTAAATAACAAAAAATCCAGATCATCACAGGCCGGGCCCAAGCCCAGCCCAATAATTAAAAGTGATTGTGAAGTTTGGAAGGTTGCTAAATCAAAAATGGGTGTCCATAGTAATTCGACGGAATTACTATGCGACCTAATTACTAAGGGAATGAGAAAGAATATGTTAAAAGGCATGATAATTGGACTAATTGAGGAATTGGTCACAAATGGTCAAACATTGGTCAAACCAGGAAAGGTTTATTGGACGACTAGATAATTGTCAAGACTTTAAATATTTGCTCGGTGGATTATTAACGATTATTATGTCAGACATGGCTCGTAGTACTCGAACTACATGAAAGATAAGCATTGGAATTCAGGTTGGGGACTCGAGACTCATTCTTGGTTAGTAAACTTGTGTTTTCGATTTATGTGCGATGCATGATGAAAATGCTACTCAATTAAAGTTTTAAGTGTTTTAAAGTTAACGTGCACATGAGACCTATTGTTGGCTTGAAAGCGAAGGGTAGCACTGACTTCCTTGGGTTTGATCCCCTTAACATCCGGATGGTTAGCTACACCAGTCGGACGGTGCTTCGATTGCAATGATGACCATATTCTGTTTGTAGCTAGGTAGCTATTATTCAATAGCTAGGATGGACGCTCTCGCTACGCTTACCAGGTTTAAAAAATCTATATGTGGTAAGATCGTTTAGTGGGTTTATGGGAGCGGTCATCAAGTAATATGTGGCGCCGTGTTTATTTGAGTTTCATGCATCAGTTTTCGAATCGAAAAATGTTTTAAAAGTCTGTCATTCTTTAAATCAGTTGTTTTAAGTACGTTTTCATACTGGCGCGCCCCTAAAGTTAAAAGTTTTCAAACCTAACCAGGGTGAAGCCCTTATTGAGCAGCGAGGACAAAAGCTCATCCTCTACAATAGTGTAGATGCAGGTACTGTGCACTGGTAACGGGATTGCAGTGGACTGAGCTGGGTGTGCTTAAATGAGTTCGATAAACCGTCGTAGGAGAACCAGGTTCTGAATTCATGCTGACCTCTATTCTTGAAATTCGCGGAACATGAACGTTTCTTTGTTTCATGTTGATCATTGTTTCCAAGTTCATTATCTCTTAACTAGTCAAAATGATGAATTCTAGATGAATCATGTGAATTTAACAATTCGAAAGGGTTTTTCACCATAAAAGTATTTCTAAGTTTCTGCTGTGCCTTTACGAAAAGTCTTCTTAACAAAATACCTTGCGGTTCTCTAGAGTGTAAATCGAGCACTTGGTTTATATTTTAGAGACTCACAGCACTGTGACGTGCTCAAATTAGTGAGGTGCAATTTGGGTCATTACATTAACATTTATTAGAAATTGTTCCCCTATAGCGTACTTGGAAATCCAAGCTTTGACTTCAATGATGTTGAACGGTAATATCACCCTAATGTATTCTAGATAGCTAACATCTAGTAACTAAGTCACTCGTAAATATTCATAACCTTATCTTGAAATCACTTCCTAGTCACCTAGTTAGTATTCGACAAACCATAGTGTTCCGAACGAAGATTCAAATCAATATTTACCAAAGACGATTGAGCTATACAATATCACAATTGCATCCACTCACCACAAAGTATCGTACTTTGAGAATGGATCTTTCCTTTACATTTAGGATTGCTAGTAAACATCGAAGCACGCCAAATCGACTATGATTTTCTAATAATTCTTCATTAATAGTTCAGATATAGGTTATTCGTCTCATTAGGTGCAAGTCTTCAAAATTATCAAGGACATCCAAAAAAAAATTTTTGTACCTACTCTTCAAGTAATTAGTCACCATACGCATGATCGACTAGATAGAGAATTCGTCCTACTCTAATTCAATGTGTATCCAGAGAAATCCAATACAACCAAAAAATCTTACACATTTGCCAGATTTCCTTGGATTTTACCTTCAAGTCTTGATGATATTATATTGCAAATGTGATATTACATAGCAAATGTCATGCCAAGGCATCCAACTCCACATTTTCAGTCAATTTGCTACAAGTTTTATTTTAGCGAATTTGCTACCTTATATTTTTTAAATTAGCCAATTTGTTTGCTACCATTCCGTCAAATTTGTTACTCTAGGGCTCTAGACTTTCAAACTTAGCTAATTTGTATTCCTAAATTTTCAAAATTACCAATTTGCCACCCTAAGTTTTCAAAATTAAACAATGTTGGGAAGAAATTGACCAATTAAGACAAGTTACTTTGGTATGTAGAAGACTAGAAGGGTAATAATTGATTAATTTTAAAAACTTAAAGTAGCAAATTGCTTGAAAAAAAAAAAACTTAGATAACAAATTGGGGCTACCATAAAATCTAGGGTAGCAATTTTTTGGCTATTAGGCTTTTTTTTGTTTGCACTATATCAGTTTTCATCCTAGCTATATGTTGAAGAATGTTGACATTTAGTGTGCCTTGTCAAACTAGGATTAGTTCTATAGTTGTAATAGGAGAGATTTTTTTACTCCGAGTTAAAATAGGAATGCGTGTACTCCAAGATTATGTACTTTGTAATACCTTTATATAGGGCTCCTATTATCAATGAATACACACAACTATTCTCACTATTCTCTCTCAATTCTCCCTTTGTATCCAATTTCCTAAAACACGTTATCAGCACGAGTCCTAACCCTGAAACGAAAAACCCAAAAACCAACAAATTTTCCTCCACCACTTACCTCACTTAGATAGCCTCGCTGCCCCTGCAGCTCCTCATTGTACGTTCCTGCGTTCGTCAGCTAGCCTCGCTAGCACGTTGCTTCTGCTGGCCAGCCTGTCCGGCGACGTCCAGCAGCTCTCGGCCAGACCAGCCAGCCGTGCCACATCAGCCAATTGGCCAGCAGCTCTCGGCCACAGACCGACCAGCCGCCTGCCATACCAGCCAGCCCTCTCGGCCAAGGCCAGTAGCACCTCCGCCCAAGCCTAGCATCTTCCGGCAAAACAGCTTGCAATCCTACATCAGGATTGATAGCAAGTGGCAATCCTTCATCAACATGCGCGTGTATTAAGAATTTCAAGCTCCGAAATTAATAAGTTATCACAAGTAAGTTTTCCCCATTTTTTGAAATTTCAATTTTTTTTATTTTTCTTCAGGGACTGACAAAATCCCTTCTTCTACATCCCACATTTCTTATAACGTGGGTTTGATTCACCAAAGTGGAACCGTGGGGAGTTCACGCTAGATTACGAACTAAGAGCGTTCATAAATCACGGACTAAGAGCGTTCGTAGGCTACGGACTAAGGGGGTTCGTGAGCATCAAAATTTGACCATACAAACGTCATTTTTTTCATTCCACATCCAAATTTTGGAAATTATCAACAAGGACAGTGGTTATAACTCTTTCTCACTAGGCTCACCCAATTATTTGTGATGTCTAGGAAAGATTTGAACTGAGAGAATGGTTTTACAAGTGAGCATAGCTCCACCAAAACCTCGCCTTACCTTACCTGGTCACAACCAAATTGGAGTTACTGAAAGGATTGAGTAACTACTACTTGTCTAAACTTGATTATCATTTTTAGATTAAATTTTGATATAGAAACTTTGACGTAATCATTGGCTTTCATTGAAATAAAGTGTCGATTTTGATTCAAACTTTATTCATTCAAGTATGTTTCCCGAAAAGCAAGAATGCCTCATGGATAGTGCTACTACGCACACCATACTTCAAAATAGGCAGTTATTTCTTGAGATAACGCCTACTCGATTTTCAATGACTACGATGGCAGGGTCATCTAAATTGATTCATGCTCGAGGACCAGCTCAATTCTTGTTGCCACATGGAACAATCATTAATGTCACTGAAGCTCTCTATGCTCCTAGGGCTGAAAGAACCCTTTTGAGCTTTAAAGATATAAGAGCCAATGGTTTTCATGTGGAAACACATTGTGAGAATGGCCAAGAGTTCCTTTGCATCACCTCTAATGACTACGGACATAAACAAGTCTTAGAGAAACTTATGTGTCGCTCTAGTGGGTTGTATGCAACCACTATTCAAATTATTGAATTCGACCATGTCATAAGAGATGACTTATGGGATTCCGACACATATAGGCTTTGGCATGACCGTTTGGGACACCCAAGTCGTGATATGATGATCCGTATATTAAAAACTTCACACGGACATCCATTCTTCAGAACAAAGAGAAGTAAGAATTAAAAATTGGTTTGAGGAGATGCACCTGCGCCTCACGGGGCCAAGACTGTGCAAGACCGGCCAATTAGGGTCGGCGCCGTCTACCCTATGCGACAACAATATGGCTTTGACGCCATGGACCCTTCTTTGACTCCTCTTTCTATTTCTAAAGTCAATTGTGACTTCATGGCTCAACTAAAATCCTAATTGGTTATTTATAAAGGCCATCATTCGTTCTGCAAAACCTGCTCTTTAGCAAAATTCACATCAAGACCATCCTATGCAAAGGACACTAAAAAAACATTCCATTCTTACAAAGAATCCAAGGTGATATTTGTGGACCTATTCAACCACCTGCAGACCATTTAGATAATTTATGGTGTTGGTTGATGCATCGACATGCTAGTCACATATCATACTATTGTCCACAAGGAACGCTGCATTTGCTAAACTCCTAGCACAAATTATTAAGTTAAGGGATCACCACCCTGATCATCCTATTAAGTCTATAAGACTTGTCAATGCTGGGGAGTTTACATTAAAAACTTTTGATGATTATTGCATATCCATTGGGATTGAAGTTGAACATCCAGTTCCTCATGTTCACACCCAAAATGGTCTCGCAGAAATTGCCATTAAACAACTACAAATGGTTGCTAGAGCATTGGTTATGCGCACCAATCTCTCTATTTTTGCTTGGGGCTATGCAATATTGCATGCAGCTATGCTTATTCGTCTGAGACTCACTGCCACTCAACCCTTTTCTGCGTCCTAGATGGTGACTGGGTATGAGCCTGATGTCTCACACTTATGCATATTTGGGTGTGCAGTTTATGTGCCAATTGCGCCGCCACAGCGCACTAAAATGGGTCCTCAAAGACGATTAGGCATTTATGTTGGATATGACTCTCCAACTATTATCTGCTACTTAGAACGTACCCTTGACAGGCGATCTCTTTACCGCTAGATTTGTGGATTGTCACTTTGATGAGACAGTCTTCCCGTCGTTTGGGGGAGATAAGAACATAAATGTTCAACAGAAATGACAGGAATTGTCGTGGTCTGTCCCCACTTTGTCTCATCTTGATCCCCGAACCGCACAGTTCGAAATTGAAGTGCGGAGAATTCTCGATCTTCAGAATGTAGCAGATTCGATGCCTGACACGTTTTTTGATATCGCTAAAATGATGAGATCACACATACCTGCTGCAAACGTACCTGCAAGGATTGAAATCCCTAAAAATAGAGGACATGGCGCCGTCCCTAGTGTCATTGGGTACGGCGCTGCCGCCCACAATGGTGATGGCGCAGTGGCTCAGGCCGGGCTCCCTACAAGGAAGCGAGGGAGGCCCAAAGGTTCGATGAATTCTCACCCAAGAAAGAAAGCGAGTTTGGCACAAAATAATCCATTAATCATTGATGTGAATAATCCGTCTCATGAAGATATTTCAGATTATGGTTATGTCCAAGAGACATCATTGGGTGACACTCCAATGTCAGAACCAATTTCAGAAAATAGAGAGATCTCCATGAATTACACTAGTGTACATGAGACGATGAATAGAAACTCTATTTCTATTGATGATGCCTTTGCATATTCTATTGCAAAAAGAAATATAGAATATGATGATATCGAACCTCGCTTTGTTGAAGAATGTCAACGAAGAGCGGATTGGGCTAAATGGAAAGATGCAATCCAGGCTAAATTAGATTCACTAGCAAAGAGACAGGTATTTGAGCCTATAACGTAGACACTCCCAAATGTAAAACCTGTTGGCCATAAATGGATTTTTGTTAGAAAGTGTACTAAGAAAAATGAGGTTGTTAGATAAGTGGTGTTACCCACTTAAGTGGTGTTATTGCACCTTGCAGGTGCTTGATGAAATGGCTGACCCATGAAAGCTGCGAGTGAGATAAGTCTAAATCACTCCAACACTTTCTAGGTTGAGTATGCTGTTTAATTAGTCTAGTCTTCCCTTTTTGAGTCATATATACTCAATCTCTAAGAGATAAAGAAGGCACCAAGAAATAACTTTCCCACACAACCATTTCTTGGATAGGCTGCCTTGATAGGAATTGTGACTTTTTATGAAGAAAATATTGAGGGCTTTGATTAACAGGAAGTCAGATCTTTTGTTTAGTATTATTCTAAATCTTCAATTTCGATAGCTAGTCATCCTTACATTTTCTTCATCTCTTCATAACGTTTTTCAGACTCGCATCGAATACGCCTTGAGTATCAAATGGACAGGTGTTACTTCACAATCTTACCTCTCCATGGCCATTTTGCACATGGGGAATTGACATCATCGGAAAGGTGACACCCAAAGCATCAAATGGACACGAATACATCTTAGTGGCACAATTGATTACTTTACCAGGAGCAGCATCTTATCAAAGACTGAAATAGGCCAAGATCATTAAAGAAAACAGAATCTGCAGATATGGAGTACCGCACGAGATAATTTCAGATCTGGGATCTCACCTCAAAAAAGAAGTTGAGCAGCGATACAACAGCACAAATCCTCGCCGTACAGGCCTCAGACCAATAGAACAGCGGAGGCATAAAAACATAGGTCAGATCCTATGGAAGATGACAGACACATATCGAGATTGGCCCGAAAAGTTGCCACTGGCCTTGTGGGGGTATCAGACCTCCATTCGGACTTCCACCGGCGCTACTCGGATGGAAGCAGTGCTACCTCCCTGGGCAAGGGAAGCCGAAGAAAAAAGGGGGTGGAATAAACTAAAATGACTAGACCGAGTGGGTGCCTTTAGGTGATAGTAATCAGACGAACTTTACTATGTCTCTTCCAATGCCTCCTCCATAAAATGCTTGGTGCGTGAAATCAATAGAATCACTTATCGTCAGGTGCCTTATTTAGTGGTCAAAGGTTGTTTAGTCATTACCAACGTTCAGAGAAGGTGGTTAAAAATAAGGGAAAATGCTCATTTACCCAATTTTAGCTTAAAATGTGCCCACTTGCCCGACTAAGAGTTTTTAAACCCCATTTACCCAAAACACTCTAAGGGATTATTTCCCCTTTACCCAATTAATTCTTTTTATTAATTTTTGGGACTTTTTTGCCCTCTCCTTCAATCTCTCTACTCTCAGTTTCTCTCTCTCTCTCTCTCCCCCTCACCGATTTCTCTCTCCTCCCCCCTCACCGATTTCTCTATCTCTCTCTCTCTCTCTCTCTCTCTCTCTCTCTCTCTCTCTCTCTCTCTCTCTCTCTCTCTCCAGAAGACGTCAGATCTCTCTCTCCCTCCCTCCATCCCTCCGGCAGGTCGCCCACGACGCCTGCTCTAGCCATCGCCGCGCCGAAACTCGTCGTCGTGCTCTCCGCTGCCAGGCTCGACGCCAAGCCGACGGTCCTCGTCGCTGAGAAGCTCGGCGAGGCCGGGGTTGACCTTCTGAAGGAATCGACGACGGACTGAAAATGGCTATCTGCTATTGTGCAGTCATAACCATAAAAGTTGTAACATTAGTGCCCCCCAGTAGACTTTGTATTGGGGGCCAATGATGACTGCTTTATTTATTGACGGACTGAAAACTGCTATTCCAAAGTAAATGTAGTGTTAAATTGCAGTAGTTGATAAATGAAAAAAATTGTGTTGTTTGTGTCAGTCTAGTGGGGGGCAGTAGACAGAATATTGACCCTCATAATGTGGGTTTTTAGACATTATCTGTTGTTTTGAGTGTGAATAACTTGTATAATCTGCGAAACATAGGAAGCGGTGTAATGTTTGATGGTCTATTGGGGGGCAGTAGACACATTAGTGCCACCCAATAATGTCTTTCTTAGGAGACAGTAATCATCTCTTGTTGATTTGTTTGTGATAAAGTGCAATACACTGTGAATCCTTGAAACTGGTGCAAGTTTTAATGGTTTAGTGGGGGGCAGTAGACACATTACTGCCCCCAAATAATGTCTTCATACGAAGTCAGAACCCTTCACTTAATTGGTGCAAGTTTTAATGGTTTAGTGGGGGGCAGTAGACACATTACTGCCCCCAAATAATGTCTTCATACGAAGTCAGAACCCTTCACAAAACTGGGGCAAGTTTTAATGGTTTAGTGGGGGGCAGTAATAATAGTTTAGTGGGGGGCAGTAGACACATTACTGCCCCCAAATAATGTCTTCGTGTTAAGTTTAGGGTTTAGGGGCAGCGTTAGGGGCAGTAGACACATTGCCGATGAACTGCGACGAGGACGTTGGAGTGGCTGGATCGCCGATCAATCGAACGGCGACGAGAACGTTGGATCGCCGATTGGAGCTTCATCGTCGTGTTCAGATTTGGACTGCATCTCCGGCGCGGCGATCAGAGAGAGAGAGACAGACCGGAGGTGGAGATCATGGGGAGGAGAGAGAGAGAGAGAGAGAGAGAGAGAGAGAGAGAGAGAGAGAGAGAGAGAGAGAGAGAGAGAGAGAGAGAGAGTGGAGGTGGAGATCGGGGGGAGAGAGAGAGAGTTTGGGAAGGAGAGAGAGACTGATAAGAGATGGATGAGTTTTAATTTAATTAACAGGGGCTAAAATGTCAATAGATGTAAGATTGGGTAAATGGGGTTAAAAAACTCTTGGTGGAGTAAGTGGGCATTTTTTGGGCTAAAAATGGGTAACTGGTCACAGCCCCTAAAAATAAAGAAGATTCATTCTTGCAACAACGCGATTCGAGCTCTCTTCTCTATTTGCGAGCACTTCTCGGTCTGGTGGAGATCCTTCCACCGGTATCGATGCCCTAAGCGAGGGATTAAGTCGGTTCTAGTAGTTCTATGACCACTTGTTCTTGCAGGAAACATTTTTTTCTTTCTCTGATGTGTACACCGGGGTGGGCCTTTAGAAGGCCATAAGTGACTTCCTGGTTCATCTACCTTTTTGGTTGTTGGGCACATAGAGACTTGGGCGGGAATGAGACTTCCAGATTCCAGATAACCATCATCCATCTATCCATTCCTCGAAAGCCTCAACCAAGGACAGGCCTACCTCTCTTTCTTCAGTATTGACTACCCTCTGAATAATTGTTTTTTTTAGTCTGTTAATCTTTCAGATCTTCCAGATTACATGACGTTTTAAGAATATATGGGGGAAAAAGAAAACGGAATATTCTATATTTATACTGAGGGGACTGGAAGATAACAAACTACCCCACAAGTCCCTCAAGCTATTCAGGCCACACTGAAGTACACTTCGAGTTATAGGAGAGAAAAAGGTTCTACTTGCATATGTTGATTGGGTTTATTTTTTAGGTCTAGAATAATGATTTGAGTCAAATTTATGGTGAGTAGACTAGAGAAATTGATCTCTTGAGTTTACTTGGAAGACCAAGAACGTACTCAATAGATTGCCCAATGAAGTAATTGATATAATTTCTCAGCTATACGGACATGTTGTTGATGGCTTGATAGAAGTAGCTTATTAATTATTAGTTTTTCCCACTATTTAAATAGTCATCCTTAATTGTATATGCACCTTGTAATATCATTGTAACTTGAATGAGTTTTGATTATGAAAGAGTTATTGTAATTTTTCACAGTTGCTGAAGTCTGTCTAGCAAGTTAGTTAATTAAGTTAGGTACTAATCCGATTTATCGTTTGTGTTACAAAACAATTGATTTTGTTGACATTCCAGTAGGCATACACTTGGGTTATCTTGTTCCCTTCAACAAGACCAGTCATTGGATATGATATCGGTTTTGTGTATTTTTGAACTACTTTTAAAATTGAACTCTGGCCGGTGGTGAAAAAATAGAAATGTGGTGCACAACTGCACATGCACTTCAAATCAAAAGAAGACTACTAGTAAGATGAACAATGTATACAAGACAAACAATAGAATTGAGACATCAGCTGGAAATTTTAATCTCTAATTACTTAGATACCAGTTAGAGAGATTGACAACATATACAGGACAAATTATGTCTTCCTCTTTTGATGCTCCATCAAACCCATTGACAATCAAACTATGTCTCATGCAGTTTGGAATTTGATTGAAATTTCTCCTGTTAGTTTAATCTAATATTTCTTGACCCTATTCCTTTTCTTACCATTTCACTCACCATTTTCAAATGATTTTCTCTGACATTACCTTGCACTTCTATTCGCATTCTTTTTTAGATTTTAGCCGCAGTCAACTAATTTGGATTGTTTTACTTATCTTGTTTTAGGAACTATTACTACATGCATTGAACTAAGCACAAGGATATTTGTTCTTTCCGAATATAGCTAGGATAGGCCAATGGTAGCGGTACCTGATAAAAGATTTACCTATATATATACAAGGGCTTTTAAATTCTTATGCCATCTTCAGAAGAGTCAAAATATGATCAACAAAGTTAAGTACCCTTCCAGCCTTGAAAATAAGCTTGCTCTGAGTTCTATGTTTTTTTTGTTTCTTTCATCATCAATTTCCTTGGCTATGCCACAAAGCAAAACCATCATCCCAGTGAAATGTGGGAGTTGTTTTGGATGACCATATACATTCACGGGCTCAAAAAAATTGGTTGAGCTGCATAAAAATGGCTCTCTTTGACTTCTATGCGTCTAATGCTCATTACAAGAGTAGGGTGGTCTTGAAAGTTAGGGACTCGAAACGAAATGTTGTTCATGCAGCTGCCGCAGGTAACTATAACATCTATTATTAGTATTATCTGTGTAAAACTGTAAATATATTTCTTTCTTTTTTTTTTCTTAATAAATTCTCTTGTTATATATATGATGATTAATGAATGATAGACCTTCTCAATTTTGTATAAATCATTTTGTTAGTTTTTATAAATATTACTGTTAAGGGTTAAAAGTGTAATTAGACAAATAGGTATAAACACAAAGAATACTGTAGCTATAGGCACATTTTGTATTCGACAGATTCACTTTTGGTAATATAGCTCTGTTTTCTTCTCCCTTCCTCTTCTCACTTTTCCTTCTTCTTCAAATTTCTTCAAGTTTCTCTGTAAAGCTATCATGGGATCAAGAGCCAGGTTCTGATCGGGACCGGGTTTCATTATCGAAGCACCGGAATCTTTGTTGGAGCTCTAGCTACTCAAGCAAAGCTTACTTTTTTGGTGTCTGTAGATTTTGTGTGATCGTTCTTGAGATAAGCTCAATTTCATAGTTCTGCGATTTGGTTTTGTCAAGATTTGGTGAGATATATCAATGATTTGTTGAAGAATTCTAGTACAAAAGCATACTTTTAGTGATTGAAGCAAGTTATTTCTAGTTATTTGATCTGGAAAGTTGAAAGTGAAGAATTGAAACCCTAGCTTTTTCGATTGAGGAAATTCAAGACTCAGATTTGTTGCTCTCTTCTCTGTGTGAAAGATAGTCGATATTACATACTATTCAAGCCATCATTTTATTACCTGTGTTCGATTTTGTGTTTACTTGAAGCTACTCATCTTAGCATACAGTCTTTTGGTTCACTTTCAATCTCTACTTACTCTTGTGTACTCTGATCTTCAGAAATTTGGGGAGTTTGATTAGTAGTGTGAAAATTTAAAAGAGCATCTCTGAACTCTTGAGATTTTGGGGATAATTGAAGCAACTCAGTTTTATTGGTTTTCTTGTGAAGAAGTTGAAGGCTTGGAAATTGAGTATATCCAGATTTTCTCTGTTTGGTTTTCTTGCTCTCATATCATGAATACTAGTCGATTGGATGATTGTCTCCTTTCCAACTTCTGCAATCTCATCACTCTACAGTTAGATGATACTAACTATGTCACATGGAGATTCATGCTAGAGTCAATGTTGGTAGGGTGTGATCTAATGGGATATATTGATGGGTCTGTGCCTTGTCCTCCAAAATACAAAAGCACAGAGGCTGGTACTACTCCTGAGTTTACACAAGAGTATGAGGATTGGAGGAAGCTAGACTGACTCTGCCTTGATTACTTTACTAGCTGCTACTTTGTCATCAGATGCTCTTTCATTCATTGTTGGGAGTAAAACCTCAAAAGAAGTTTGGTTTTTGCTTGAGGAGAGATATGCTAAACTTTCAAAGTTCAAAGCTTTCGACCTTCAGAACTCTATGCAGAAAATTCAGAAAGGTAATGATAGCATTGACAAGTATATGGAGCGGTTTAAAACTATTCGAGACAAACTTTCATTAGCTGGAGTTTATATTTCTGATGAAGATATAGTTACTCTGATCTTGAATGGATTGCCTATTGATTTCTTAACCATAAAGATTGTCATCAGAGCTAGTAAGACGCCGATCACTCTAAGCCAGCTTCGCACACTATTATTGGATTTTGAGTCTGACATTGTTCGAGAATCAAGCTCCCTTGCTTCTACTCCCGTGACTACATCTGTTGTTAATCATGTGAACCAATCTCTTGGTACACTTCTTAATCCTGATGGAAATTTTGTTCACACCTCACCATATTTGCCTACTGGTTTTTCTCAACATCTTGGTGACTTTAATCCTGCTAGTGTAGCTATTCATTTTAATTGCTCTACTCCTGGTAGCACAAACACATATAATATGCCTACACACTACAATGCATATAATATGTCTCCTGTTAGCACAAGTCAAGTTGGATATGCTTCACCACCAACCACTATGTCAACCAACTTTGGATTTGTGAAACCTCCTGACGTACCTGCTACAAATGCATATCAGTCAACATTTCCAACCAGTCTTGCGGTCCACAATCTTGAGTACCCTCAATATCCTGCTCATAATTTCAATGGATCATTTATTCCCCCATCTGGATTTGTGACTCAAAATGGAGGTCTACATGGTAACTTTGGTACCAACAATGGAAGCAGTTTGTCTCAGGAATTTAACTCAATGCAACCTGGAGATGAACAGTTTGTAATGAAAGTTTCAAACAATATGATTGCTTTGATAATTGGCAAGGGGTTTGAGACTATTAAGAATATGCAAACCAAGTCAGGATCTCGTATTCGGATTGTACCATTGCACCTTCCTCCTGGTGATAAGTCAACTGAGAGATCAATATATATAAATGGAGGTAAAGAGCAAATTGAGGCAGCCAAAGAATTGATAAACGAAGTAATCAGTGAAAAGCGTTTATTAAATGCATCTGGAACCAATAGCTATATGCAGCAGCCATCCTATCCCAATGATAAAGTTACTAAAGCTGGATTTAATAGCAACTCTCAGAGTGTTTACTTTCCTTGTGATATTTGTCAAATATGCTCACAGTTTGGTCACTTTGCTAAAACTTGTCCTCAAAGATCTGCCCCTAGGCAAGTTATTGCTTATGGATCTTATATGCAGTGTCGTTTTTGTTCCAAGACAGGTCATAGTGCAGCTGAATGTCTTTGTAAGCATAAATATGCCTATCAACCAACACCTCAAGCTGTGGTTACTTCCTTCTCAACTCAAACTATGCCAGCATCATCCTATCAATCTCAACAAGAATTTTGGCCGGCTGATACTTGTCCTCTAGCTGAGTTCAATGCCAAGAGTCTAACTCAAGGTTCCTGTATAGCCTTGAAGTCATTTAATTCTGTAGCAACCTGATGTTAGCTTCCCTCCCATCAGCTTGAGGGGGGGTGTTAAGGGTTAAAAGTGTAATTAGACAAATAGGTATAAACACAAAGAATACTGTAGCTATAGGCACATTTTGTATTCGACAAATTCACTTTTGGTAATATAGCTCTGTTTTCTTCTCCCTTCCTCTTCTCTCTTTTCCTTCTTCTTCAAATTTCTTCAAGTTTCTCTGTAAAGCTATCAATTACTTCTGATCTGAAATTAGATATGTTCATTTGGACACAGCTCTTGATTTGATAAAGAATGAAAAAGTTCGTGCCATCATTGGACCAGTGATGACAATGGAGACGAGCTTCGTTATTAATCTTGGAAACGAAGCTCATGTGCCCATCATATCATTTTCTTCAACAAGCCCTTCTCTTACTTCGATCTGGAGCTCCTACTTTTTCCAATTTGCACAAAATGACTCAATCCAAGTGAAAGTTATAAGTTCCATTGTAAAAGCTTTTGGGTGGAGACAAGTTGTGCCGATCTACATAGACACTGCATACGGCGAGGCAATCATACCATACTTAACTGATGCCTTGGATGAGGTTGGGGCCCGGGTCCCCTACCGTAGTGTCATTTCCTCATCCGCAACAGACGATCAAATTGAAAAAGAGCTTTACAAGTTGATGACAATGCAAACTAGAGTTTTTCTTGTCCACATGACAACCTCACTATGCTCTAGGGTACTTTACAAGGCAAAAGCAATTGGAATGATGAGCGAGGGATATGTTTGGATCATGACCAGTGGGATAACGACTTTTCATTCCTCAATTCCACGGACAGAATATTAGGTGTTCAAACCTATGTCCCAAAAACAAAAGAACTTCATCAAGAGTTCATACCACGGTGGCATATATCTGCAGTTCCTAAAAGACACTCCAGCTAACAGTTTTTCTACTAACTTGGATGTTTTTGCACTATGGGCTTATGATGCTGCTCATGCACTGGCCATAGCAATTGAAGAAGTAACTTGGAGTACAAGTAACATTGATTTCCAAAAGTCACATACTGCTCCCAACAACTCGACAGATCTTGAAAATTTGGCGGTCTCTCAATATGGTCCAAAACTATGCAAACCACTCTCGACTACTAGATTTAATGGCATTGCTGGAGATTTTAGACTTGTTGATAGGCAACTTCAATCCTCAACTTTTCAGATTGTTAACATAAATGGTGGTGCAACAAGAACAATCGGATTTTGGACACCAGAAAATGGACTACGTAAAAAGTTGGGCTCCTCAGTAAACACAGGAAAATGTTCAATTTTCAATGGCAATCTGGGACCCATTATATGGCCAGGAGATTCTCTTTCTGTTCCCAAGGGATGGGAGATACCAACAAATGGCAAGAAGTTGAGAATTGCAGTTCCTCAGAAAGTTGGTTTTTCTGAGTTCGTTAAGATCACAAAAGATCCAAGCACAAACATAACAGATGTCTCTGGGTTCAGTATTGATGTCTTTGAGGCTGCGCTGGAGATATTGCCATATGCTCTTCCCTATGAATTTATTCCCTTTGCAAAGCCCGATGGCACCACTGCTGGCAATAACAATGATTTGTGCTATCAAGTTTATATTGGGGTAAAAGTTTACTTTTTTAAAGCTTTGATATAATTCAGTGGCTCATGATGATATTTCAACTTGATAGAAATTGTTAACAGAGGCATTCAAGTTCATTGCTAGGAATTGATAACAAATATAATCTTTACATGACAGAACTTTGATGCTATAGTGGGAGATACAACAATTACAGCAAATAGGTCCTTGTTTGTAGACTTTACCATGCCATATACAGAAGCTGGTATAGTCATGGTTGTGCCGGTCAGAGATAGCAATAGAAAGAGTGCATGGGCTTTCTTGAAGCCTTGGAGATGGGACCTGTGGTTTACAACTGCTTGTTTCTTCCTCTTCATTGGTTTCGTTGTTTGGGTTCTTGAACACCGAATTAATAAACACTTTCGAGGCCCTCCCTCACATCAAGTTGGTACCAGTATTTGGTTTTCTTTCTCCACCATGGTTTTTGCACAGAGTAAGTTTCCATTGCCTCTATCTAATATAAAATGATTTTCGCATTCAGTTCCTTATAAGTGAATTAGTACTTCAATGTCTATATCTTTTTCCTTTTTCCTTTTTAAAGAAAATAACGATTTCCTTCTGCATTGCACAGCTGCAAGAGTTGTTAGCAACTGGGCTAGAGTTGTGATGATTATCTGGATATTTGTTCTACTAGTTGTCAGGCCCCGAATTTTGAATAATCAATTCAAAATCCGAAACATGAATAATAACAATTACAAATAACATCCTGAATTTTTTTCTCACAAACAACCACACTTCACAACTCTCAAATTTACAATAACCCAAATCCTCAAGTTATTTATTACAGCACACTCTCACTAAATCAAATTGTAAGGCTCAAATAAGCTTAACTCGCCTCACTATTACAATTGCTGTAAAACTATAACCAATACTCTAAATCGCACGATCACTGCCCTGATTTCCTGACCTGTAAGATTACCCGCTACACAATTTGAATAGTGTACCGGGATTGCAACAACACCAAACCCGGTAAGCTTTTGACAGCTCGTATGAGTAAACAAGAAAGAACTGTTGATTTATTAAATTACAATTCAAGTAAAATTCAACAGTATTACGTCTGCAAAGAGACATCAGACCACTCATGGAAAACCACAAGGAATACATTTTCACAATCCTCAAATCACAATACACCACACTGGTCCTGCAAACACCCAACCCACATAACACCACTTTGGTCCATCCCAACAACACGTTAGAGCTCTAACTACGTCGTTACCTGTCACCTCGGCCAAGGTTCAAGTAAACGGTATACATCTCGGTTATTATTTAACCGGCGTTCTTCGGACTTTTCCCCTGTCCTCAGAGCACTACATCTCGGTTATTATTTAACCGGCGTTCTTCGGACTTTTCCCATGTCCTCAGAGCACTACATCTCGGTTATTATTTAACCGGCGTTCTTCGGACTTTTCCCTTGTCCTCAGAGCACTACATTCTCCACCTCTATACATCCCACAATGTCAACCATGAATATCAACATGAACTCATCAATCATCATCATCACATATAAATATGGTAAATCATATCTCAATCCATAATAATTAAATCATCACAATTCCACACTCTTCAATGTCACACCATTCCACGTATAATCACGTAAATATATATATACGTAATCACCCACTCAGGAATGACCACTAATACCAACTATAGTTCACACAAGAAAAACGTGAAATTCATTTTGTATAATTAAAATCGTTTTACTTACCTATGGACCGTAGTTGATCAAGTCCATATGATTTAAAACAAATATTTATTCCATAAATATTTTCACACAATTACGACAAAAATAAAGTAATTAAGAGTACTTGGTTCGTAATATGAACCACGTGAGTTTTACTCACCTCTAATCCCGCTGCGTCTTCTTAATAGCTCAATCAATGATTCACCATCATCCGCCAAATCAATCCATTGATCACCTAATCCAATATGATCTTAACTTAGCCAATAACTCAAAAACATAATTAAACGACAATCCAACGGTCGGATCGAAATTAAATGATGATCCAACGGTCGGATCCTCACGGATCGCCTTTAGGATCACCCTCCAAAAATCATCACGAAGATCCAACGGTCGGATCTTCCTGAATCGTCCTTACTAACATCTTCACAAATTTATACGAAAATCCGACGGACGGATTCTCACGAATCGCCTCCCTAATCACTGTTTTGCATTTATACGAAGATCCAACGGTCGGATCTTCGCCCATGACCACACAAAGCCACTGGGACAGTCATAAGATCATCATATCAAAACTACAAGTCCATCTGACGGTCCTAACTTCACATATCACAAATCTAACGATCGAAATCGATCGAAACTTAACAATTCATAACTTCATCATACGATATCCCAAAAATTGCGTATAATATATCAAAATGATCGTATTGAAATATAGAATCTGAAAATGTACAGAAACCATATTTTTGATCCCCGGAGGTGGCCGGAAAGGGCCGCCGGAGTTAGTGGCAGAGCCGCCGCCGACCACCACCAATGGTGTTGGGGCCGGGCTGCTCTTCTTCCTCTCATCATGCTTAACAACTTTCATAACTACCATGTAAGCTGAAAATGACCGGAAGTGGTTGAAATTACCTAAAACAGTCGAGGTGGCCGGAATTTTTCCAGAAACCGGTGAGAATTTGCAGAAACCGGCGAAGCTCCGATCAACGTAAAAATGTCCTCCTTTCGCTTCGATTCCTTCAGGAGACTTGTTCAGAACTTAAATACGAACTCACTGGTTCAAGAATCACTCAAAACGAAGCTCTACAGCTAGAGATATCTTGATCGAAAGTTTCGGTGGCCGGAAAAATTCCAGAATCCGGTGAGCTTGAGTTCCGACGTAAAAACTTCAACCTCAGGCCTCGATCCCTTCTGGAGAGTAGTTAAGAACCTCAAGGCGAACTCACCAGGCCAAGAATCACAGAAAAAAATGTGGTCTATAGCTCGAGATATCCGGATCGAAAGCTTGTTCTTCGATTTCCACGGGTCAAACTCCGACGAACGTGAAAATGGTCGATCCAGGTCTGGTCCTTCTTGGTGCTTGTTCAGAAAGTTGTGGTGAGTCCAATGAGCTAAAAATCAAGAGAATTGACGGCCTGTAGCTCAAGATATCGAGATCGAATCAAATTGAGCTCAAACGAAACCGTGTCCTCCGCCGCTACTGCCGGGCGTGTTGCGGTGCAAGGCTGCCACCGGCAGCTGCGTAAGGTCAAGGTGATGCTGTGGGAGGTGGTCTGGTGCTGATTTGTGGTCGGTGGATCGAGGATGAGTTTGGGAGAATTTTGCTCTGTTTCTTGGATGCTTTCGGACGAGAGAGCGAGAGAGAGAGAGTGAGAGAGCTCGTGACAGAGAAAAAGAAAAGAGAAGCAATTATGCTTGGGACGAAAGAGAGAGACCGAGACAGCCAAAAGGAAGAGTGAAAAGCTAAAGGAAGAGGTGAAATGTTCGTATTATTCCTCCAACGAGGTTCGTATTATTCTCCCAACGAGGTTCGTATTATTCCTCCAACGAGGTTATTACACTAGTACTGACAATAAAATACACGGCCAGTCTAACTTCACTATATAGTATATACCGTCTAGAAACTCCAGCCAACCATTACCTATGAAGCATGGATACGGCAAAATTCTGACTATGGTGTATCGTATCCGTATCGGATACGGATACGGATACGATACGCACTGGGTGCGTATCTAAGACCCTCAAAACGTATCATTGACTATGTAGCATCGGTTGACTTTGTTGATACGTCTTGAATACGGTTTGACCTGATTTTGGATACGCACAACTCCTCTTCGATCAGTTCTCTCTTCGCGTCTCTGACTCTCTGTTCGTTGCTTATTCGCGACTTCGCAGCTAGTGGGTATGTTCAGATTGAAACCTTGAAGGTTGATCAGTTCTCTCTTCGATCAGTTGATTCAGTTCTCTCTTCGCGTCTCTGACTCTGTACGTTGCTTCTTCGCGGCGTCTTTCTCTGTGCGTTGCTTCTTCACGACGGGGATGGATATGATCTGATTGGAAAGCTTGAAGGTTGAAGCGGTGTGGCCGTGTGGCCGGGTTGATTTGTTGAATGCTTGAAGCCTTGAAGGTTGTTCTGGGCTATTAATCTATTATGTCCAGATTGAAAAAATCATCTTATATCAATTGGAAAATTCTATCATACAGATCTGCATACCATGCAGATCTGTGTGTCAGTCAGTGATTAGCTGGGTGAATTAAATATATTATATGGTGGTGTAAGGAGAGCCACACGATGAGAAGAGAGAGAAAATCAACGGCCTACAATCTATCTGCATATTATGCAGATCTGCATGACAGCCGAATCCATATCAATTATAGTGAGTGGGGTTGGGGTTGGAATCAATTACGGGTTGCCAGCAATTATCCTTTATATGTCCAATTCTCTTTCTCTAAAACATTATATAAATTGGTTATTGTTAAATATATTTATTAATATATATATATATATATATATATATATATATATATATATATATATATATATTATTTTAAAAAACGTATCGTACCCTGTTTTTTTGAAAAAAAACGTATCCGCGTATCGTATCGTATCGCACCCCGCACCCCGTACCCGTGTCAGTGCATTATAGACCATTACTGATATAAAGGATCTGTTAAAGAAAGGGGAGAAAGTTGGTCATGTAAGGAATTATGTTCGTGACATGTTGAAGCAAAAAGGTTTTCATGATTCAAAAGCTTAAGCGTTTTACAACTGTGGAAGAAATTGATGACGCGCTTTCGAAAGGGGGTGCAAATGGTGGAGTGGCTGGTGTTATTGATGAAACTCCCAACCTGAAGCTTTTTCTTGCAAAGTATTGCAACAAATATACCATGGTTGGACCCTTCTTTAGAACTGATGGTTTTGCCTTTGTAAGATTTCTCCTTTCTTGCTGGACATGTATGTGTTCTCCTTTTCTCTCCATTTGAATTAAAACAGTTCACAGAAATTTTTGGTGGTTGACTTAACAATCAATATGATGCAATGATCTGAACCGTAATTCTTGAAAAAGATCAGCCTAATTAAATATCGATTAACTGGCCATTTGACTATTGTATTTTATGATTCTTTAAATAATCTGGATCTTCTGGTTTTGCAGGCGTTTCCAAAAGGTTCCCCTTTTCTACAAGATGTTTCACAGGCAGTCCTAAACGTGACCGGGAGAGAGAAGATAATGAAAATTGAAAATAAATGGTTCAAGAAAGAAAGCAGCTGTCAAGACTCAAGACTTGACTAACCCAAACATTAATAGCAATGGTCTTGGTGTTGATAGCTTTTGGGTCTTATTTCTCATTGTGGCGGGGGCTTCAATACTAGCTCTGATAATATTTGTAGTTTCGTTTATTTACAGGCATAAGGTTATCTGGAGTTCAGAAGCCTCTATTTGGCGTAGGGTTCAAAAAATGTTAACTATCTTCAATGAAAAAGACCTGAGCTATCATACTTTTAATATCAATGAAAAGGAAGATGAAGTGACTGCCTTACCTAACTGCTCCCCAGAAAGTTCTGTGCACCAGAATTTGAACCAGGGAAATTCAAATTCTGTATTTTCTGGTTCTGGAGAGCAACAAGCAGCAAGGGTCTCGATGAGTAGCTGCTGCAACTCTTGAGTTTGCTATCACAGTTCAAGTATTCGGAGAACTACTCCTGAGGTTATTAGTAATACATTCAAGTTAATGCCGCCTCTTCTGTACTATCATCCATCAGTATGTATACAATCTTCCATTTCTCTATAGTTATATGTGTGTAGAACTGTAGATTTCTATAGTTATATATGTGGTGCATACCTAATAATCTCCACAGTAATGCAGAAATGCACATCATCGCCGAACACATGGCTACCCAAAAGACCTAGTACTGCAGCTCATATTTTAAGAGTCGAAATAATTAATTGTATTCGGATGAAAATTAAGCTTTAGGGCCTTTAACTCAACAGAAGAGTTGCAGAAAACTTTCCATAATGGTCTCGCAAGTTTATAATTGTATAATATATGGCCATGAAATCTGTACCAATCTCTTCGTCTTAAAATAACCTTTCCAACCATATATTATTTGCACCCTCTTATTCACCATATACGAGGAATTGAATGGAAGAAGTTTTCGGCTCTTTCCGGTATGTTTTTCAAATTTCGGCAAACTACAGCTGAATTGGAAGGGTAGACCAACTTGGCTTTGTTCATCTTGGGATGCTCCACAAACCCTCCAAACGGTGTACCTTGAATCGATCGGAGGTGAACGAATTGGGGGATTGAAGATTTCAGCCCTTTTTTCTTTTTGAGGTAAATGACGACCATTTCATTTCGAATTGGACTTGTGGTAGTTGTAAAAGTTATTGGGGGTGTTGTAAGGAAGATTTTGACATAAGTCTTGAACCACAATTTGAAGGTCGAAGATGGCCGCTAGGCAGAGGCGGAGCCACGTTGGGGCATGGTGGGTCCCGTGCCCCAGTCAGATCTTCATTATATATATTTCTGGTTTCATACTTCCATGAAAAGCTGTAGTGATGTAGTGGTGGAGATATTCAAATACTTGAGCTTGGTCTCAGGTTCGAGTGTTGGTACCAGCCACAATGTATCAACTTTTTTGTTTATTTCTTCCTTTTTATAACATTAGTACCAGATATCAACACAAAAACATTAACACTATCCTTTCATATAGTTGAATGTTTGATTAATAAAATATGTAATTTAAAAAAAATATATATTGATCTTTCTAATTTTTCATTTTTATTAAAATATTAATATATTCTAAGTTTAATTTTTTTTTTTTTAACTTTCCAGTGCCCCAGTAAAGATCAATTTCTGGCTCCGCCACTGCCGCTAGGTCTTCTGCTTTGTTGATTTTGGTGGAGCTTAGCATTAGGGACTTGTGGATATGATTTCTGATGCCATTGGTGCATGTTTTGTAATTGATTGGAATTTTCATAGTTTCTAGTTTTTGGTTTATAAATTGTGAGAATCCGACCGTTGGATAGACACCAATTCTCATTATGTTGTTGGATTTATTGAGTCAACATAACCTATGAAGTTTGCACTCGTTCTGATGTAAGTTCGTACTTTCGACGAATTATCATTTTAGGGTTTTAGTTTTGTTATCGTCAATTTAGTTTTGATTCTCGAAATCAGTTATTCATGATCATCATTTTGTTCAAGACGACATGTAGATCGATCTCGAAGAGGAAATTTGTCGGATGGCTGTCATAGCCGTAATTGTCACGCCCCGAATTTTGAATAATAAATTCAAATCCGAAACATGAATAATTACAATTACAAAATCCAAATCTCGAAACTTCGAGTTCATTATTACAATCCACTCTCACAAGCAATATTGTAAAGCTCAAATGAGCATAACACACCTCGCAACTTACAATTGCTGTAAAACTCTAACAATTGCTTTAACCGCACGATCACCGTCCTGGTTCTCCTGTCCTGTAGGATTACCCGCTACACAATATGAATAGTGTACCGGGAGTTGCAACAACACAAAACCCGGTAAGCTTTTGACAGCTAGTATGAGTAAACAAGAAAGAACTGTTGATTTATTAAATTACAAGACCACCACAAACCCACGTTACTTTCTCACTCTCATATATATATATATAGACACTTATGAGTTACTCTCAATTTCCCCCATAATGTCACTCAATATTTGGCAGACAGACTAGAGCTCTAACTGATCGTTTCCACCTACCCGGCGCGAGAGCGTGGTTCACGATTTAATACTATTCAGTTCCACCTACCCGGCGCGAGAGCGTGGTTCGCTGATAGTATGCCATGGTCACCCCGTGACCTATTGATCTCCACAGATCACAACAATTTATTGTTCCTCAACAATAAAACTCAACATCTCTCTCAATATATTGTTTCACAACAATAAACTCAATACCCCTCACAATATATTGTTTCTCAACAATAAACTCAATACCCCTCACAATATATTGTTTCACAACAATAAACTCAATACCCCTCACAATATATTGTTTCTCAACAATAAACTCAATACCCCTCACAATATATTGTTTCTCAACAATAAACTCAACACAACTCCAACAATACATATTATTTCACGTAATAATATATATACAGACATTCACACAGGAATGTCTAATACACCAACAATAGTTCATATGATTGCAAAATAAAGCAATTAAATATATTGGGTTCGTAATATGAACCACGTGAGGTTTACTCACCTCTAATTCCAGCTGCGTCTTCTAAAAGCCACATATCCATCTGAATCGTCCACCAACTCGATTCGTCAATCACCTAATCAGATACTATCTTGACTTAGTAAATTACTCATAAACCACACATATACTGAAATCCAACGGTCGGATTCTAATTATATGATGATCCGACGGTCGAATCTTAATTTAATGATGATCCAACGGTCAGATCCTCACGGATCGCCCTTAGGATCATCCTCCAAAATTATAATGAAGATCCAACGGTCAGATCTTCTTGAATCGTCCTTACTAACATCTTCACAAAATTATACGAAAATCCGACGGTTAGATTCTCACGAATCGCCTTCCGAATCACTATTTCACAATTATACGAAGATCCAACGGTCGGATCTTCGCCCATGACCACACAAAGTCATCGGGACAGTCATACGATCATCGTATCAAAACTACAAGTCCATCTGACGGTCCTAACTTCACATATCACAAATCTAACGATCGAAATCGATCGAAACTTAAAAATTCATAACTTCATCATACGATATCCAAAAATTATGAATTATATATGCAAACGATCGTATCGACACGTAGAACACAGAAATGGACAGAAACTGTCCTTGGGGTGGCCGGAGGTCGCCGGAAACCACCATCACAGTGGCGGCACCGCCACCCATCCAAAGTCAAAATTAGACAAAACTCCCAACATGAAAGTTCTTCATCTTAACTCGAATTGAAACTTTCATAACTACACCAAAGTCAGATTATGAGCCAAAAAGTAGAATTTTACCTCGCAAGTTTTGAAACCCGAAGAACCCTAGTTTCCCAATCTTCAAAATTCGATCACCCCGGATCAAATCGCTGCAAGCCTTCTTGGGGATAGCTTCTACTTCCTCTGGGCTAGAAAAGACCTCAAAGAACTCGAGCTATAGTGGCCGGAGCTGGGAGAACCAAGGTGGCGAAGGAAGACGATTTCCAGCTCGGGCTGTGCGGCTTCTCGGTCTTCTAGCGGCCACCACGATGGTTATCTCAAGTCGATGTCTTCTGGAAAGTTGTAGAAAACTTCACGGTGAGAAAAATTGCTTTTGGAATCAGGTCGATCGGAGGCCTGTAGAGGAAGATATGACCAGACAAAGTAGAGCCCAGAAAAAGTGGGGAAGAGCGATTTCGTCTCCGACGAGGCTCTCTTCTCGACCTTGTAGAGCCTCATACAGCTCGTATTTCACTTCGATTTCTTCTACAAACTCGTAAAGGGGGTCGAGACCAGAAAACCCCACTTTGTTTCACATCAATCGGTGGCCGGATGAGGAAGAACGAAGGTGACGAAGGGAGGGGGTCGCGGCTGGGCTCGGGAGAGAAATGGGGAGAAATTTCTGGAGTTCCAGAAATTCTGTCCTCATTTGCAATATTCGGATTTTTTTTCATATTTATAGAAAATCCCAATTTTCAAATATTCGTAACTTATTCATACGAACTCCGAATATTGCGTTCCATATGTCCACGAACTCGTATCGACGCGCTCTACAACTTTCATGAAGGAAGTTTTCCGAAATTCCATACGTATAAAAAGTCAATTTTTGAGACGCTCCTAAATACGTACGATTTCGAAATAAAATCGTTCAAACTAATTCCACCACTTCTCCAAGCCTCGTACTCGCTCCCACTATCGTGAAATCATTTCTAAAAAAACAACGGAATTTAATTTGGATTTTTTTCGGGGTATTACAGTAATTCAGTGAGTGGACATTTGCTTTTAAATTATTATGCATGCAATATAATTTTCCGAGTATTACGTTATCATATTGGTTTCAAATTGATAATGCAACATTTGATATTTGATTTTACGATTTATTGAGTTCCATAAATTGACGATTTATCAGATTCTATAAGTTAAATTTTTGATACATGATGATGATTTATGAAGTTGATGTTGATGTTGATTTCCTTTCCGTAAGTTTTTATTAATTATCGAGTTATTTGAATTCCAAGCTATATATTGAAATTTTCTTTCGAAAAGAAAATGATTTAAATCTTATGAAAGATAATGAGTTTGGACTTATGAATAAGAGAAGATAATTATGTTATCATATGCATGCATTACCTGGTCAACAATACCCTCCAGAATATATATCCGGTCAGCAGTACCCTCCGATGCATCATCTGGTCGGCAATACCCTCAAGGCATCTTCTCCTAGTATTCCAGTCGGCAGTACCCTCCATGCGTTATCTGATCGGCAGTACTCTTTAGCCATCGTCTCCTCTCCTAGTGTTTCGGTCAGCAGTACGTACCCTCTGATGCATCATCTTACCAGCAGTACTCTCCAGATGACATGAGATGACTAATTAGTAGTACTCTCTAGTCATTGCCCATTTTAACATGTGAGGATTTGAAAAAGGTTTTTGAAATTCTTGTGTTTTAAATGAAATGATTTACAGTATATATGTTTTGAGATTTGTCCACCAACTTCATCTTTGTTGTAGGTTGTAGGTTACATGTTGAACCTATTGGTATCTTATTTCAATTCCTGGTCTAGACTACTGTGATTGCCAAATTTCAGTTGTATTGATAAGTTGAGAATCGAGATTTGAATTTATATTTTTCTTATATATCTTGTGTGAGTTGAATTATTGTGGAGAGCATGCAGACTCTTGGAGTTTGAGTTGTCATTGTTGCTATTAGAAGTGTTAGATTGTTTTTGCAGGATTTGGGTAATCCATTATTATGAGTGTTTCTCCCAAATTTTAGGTAGAGTTTCTCCTAAGGTGGGCCCCACAGGGCCACTTGTTGAAATCTGGGGCAGATCCTGTTAGAAATTGTTCTCATTTCTTTGGATTTTAAACTTACTCTGGACATTTCCCAACAATCTGGGATGCTAGTTATTTCTCTTCCAAAGAAACTCAAAGTTGGAAGTCCTCTTGGTGCTCACAACAAGTCAAAGATGGAGGATACTAACCCTTAGAAATTATAATTAGCTGCCGCCCAAGGTTTGAAGAAAATGAAGAAAAGAAAGCTTAGCACAAATGATAAACCAAATAAACAGACAGAATGACTCAATGACCTGACCGTCACCTAACACTACTACATACCTAATGATTATACCAGTACTGAAGAGTATCAGATTGGAAACCGCTGCAAACAGGCTATTACTAGAGTAGTATTGATTATCACCAAGTATGTGACCTTACACTCTGATGCCAAAATGTCACGCCCCATTTTCAAGCACAAATGATAAACCAAATAAACAAACACACCAGGCGTGATGATTCAGACATCGACCCTAAATACAAGAGAAATTTTTTTCTTTTTAAAACAGGTGTACGACTAAGTTTGGAACTGACAATGTCAATTAAAACTCGCTCTTTAGAGTAATATATTACATTACACAAGTTTACGAATTAAGTTGCGTTAACAAATTAATAAGTAAACATACTCTCAAAGCTTACTACAAAACGGAAGTCTAAATAAAGTCAAAGCAACAAAATTAGTTTCCGCCACCTACTACTGTGCCTGCAAGACTCCTACTTCAGCCACGATTACCCTGACATGCAAGATCAACCCTCACACCATTAAATAGTGCACCAGGTTGCAACAACAAACCTGGTAAACTTTTGACAGCTCATATGAGTAAACTCCAAACAACAAAATAGAAGACCAGAATAAATAAATTAAACAATTCAAAACAATATAGTAACCGCTGCATATGATTTAGTTCAGGTGATTACATGAAGACAAAACCATACAGAAAATTAGTAATCCTTACATATAATTCAGCTCAGGAGATTACATGCAATTAAACCAATATAGAAAATGGTGATCCCTACGTATGATTTAGTACAAGGGATTACATGAAGGTAATTTACTTAACAACTGATAATGTAATTTGACACAAACAATAATCTCCTTTCACCTAGATGAAACATGAATCACTGTAACACCAGACATGATCATCGTAACAACAACAGACCCGACAACTCTACTCAAAACAGTCACACTAGTTCCGCCACACAAGTCCTACTATGCCACACTCTACTTATTTAATCACTCTCAAACACAACTCGAATTAAAACAATATCTGAGGAAAGTTCGTCAAAACATAATTCCACAATCACAAATCAACATATTATTTTCACCCTAAACATAATTCCACACACACACACATAGTCAACCACTCAGGAATACCACTAATACCAACTATAAACCACACTTCACTAAATATAAAAATCATTTTATAAAAACATCATTTTCACTTACCCATGAACCGTTGACGATCAAGTTCATTTATTTCAAAACAAATATTTATTCCGCTAAATATGATTTTAAAAGCTAACAATTAATTCTACTAAAACTAAAACATAACTAATTAATCAAACGAAACCACGTGAGATTCACTCACCTCAAAATCCAGCTGCATCTTTAAACAAAGTGATATAATTCACAAAACACACTCGGCCAAGCACCTAAGGAAACTAATGTCACAACTCAGTACATCGAAACACAAAGTGATTGAAAGTTCGAAACACGAACTTCAAGTAAAACAGAAGATTACGCCAATCGAGGCGAAACTTCATATGAGACCTCCGTAAGGTCAATTTAACAAAACCACAAGACGATCCAACAATCGGATCTTCACAGATCAAAAACCAAACCAACTGAGATTACAAAAAACCTAACATGTTACAAACGATCAAAATAGGGTACAACCCATATATCAATACGCTCCTATCGACGAGTAGAAGATAACGGAGCACAAAGTAGCTCCAACAGAGGCCAAATGTGCCGCCACACTCCGCCAAACCAACACCAAAATCTGGAGGATCAACTCCTACTAACATGTAGAGTACATCAAAGGGAGCAACTTTTATACCTGGCACTAAGGCAGATTCGGCCTGGATAGAGATAGATCAAGCTCGAAAGATCTCGGCTGTACAAATTCAATTCCCAATTTCTCCTTCTACACTTCAAATCGATCTTCAACGCCTATATGGATCTTATCAGGAGGAAGAGGGCTTCAAAACACGGTATCTTTCATGGCCAAATGTCGCGGAAAGATGAAATCCGATCGGGTCTTGCCGCCTTGACTTTCAGCGTTCGATTTGCCGTGTACAGTGGTTATCGGAGGTAGTGTGCTGCTGGATGAGGGAGACGATATGGCGGCGACTCGTTCTGGGCTGGTGGCGTCGTCGGATGTCGTCGGAAATGGAAAGTGGAACCGGGTCGAGTCGGAGGCAAAACGGTCGGGTTAGGGTTTTTGAAGAGGAGAGAGAATGGAGAGAAAATTTCTAAAAAAGGAACGTTTGGGTTGTGTGTACGTAAAATATATGGGAAAGTTTCTATTTATAGGAATATTTCCAAAAATGAAAAATCTTCCGCTGACAATAACTCCTTCATACAATATCTTATTCTTGCGTTCAGCACGTCCATGAACTCATATCGACACGCTCTACAACTTTCGTAACGGGAGTTTTTGGAGAAACTGAACTAATAAAAAGTCAATTCTTGACCCTTTGAAAATAAAATTTTTTGAGTAATTATTCGTCCAAAATAATTTCACTTCACCCACGAAACAACTAATCGCACAACAACCAACACAATAAATTCTGGAAATCATCAGAAAATAATAACAAATTTCTGGCATATTACAACGCACGCTCGACCTCAACTAGTCTGCAGACTGGACACGAGAAACCGAAAAGCCCAAGGAAAAGCATTTAAAAACCAATAGAGTGAGTGGACGAAAAAATAAATAATTTCAATGAAAATAACATTTCATAAATATAAGGGGAAATGATCATTTACCCAATTTTAGACTAAAAATTGCCCACTTACCCAAACACTCTAAGAGATTATTTCCCTAATACCCAATTAAGTATTTTTTAATTCATTTTTATTTATTTTTGGGACAATTTTGCCCTCTCCTTCTTTGTCACTTAGAGAAAGAAGTAATTGGAGACCTTGCTTGACTCCGGTGGCGGACTCCGGCGATCGGTGACCGGACTCCGGCGTGGTGACCGGAATCCCGCAACCGGTCCCGAAATCCGGCTACCGTACTGGTGACCGGATTCCTGCATCTGAATTTATTGCCCCCTAATAATACCCAGTAACCATATTATTGCCCTCCAGTAATCATATTATTGCCCCCCAATTCTCATATTATTGCCTCCCAATAATCATATTATTGCCCTCCAGTGAATTGCATAAACTCCCAAAACCAAAATGAATACACTACAGGCACAATTGATCAATTTATATGCATATTATTGCCCCCCAATACTCATATTATTGCCCCGCAATAGACATGTATAACTACTCAATAAAACTTTTTTTTTCATTCTTCTTTCCTTATAAGCCTTCTGCCAAATTTACCAAAAAAAAAAAATATATATGTGTTGGTGATGATCTCAGCTACGAGAATCTAGATGGTGACTACTATTCTGTGTTGGTGATGATCTCATTTTAGAGCAAGCTACCAAAACTTTGTAGTCATCAGTGGCGGACAAATAGCCCACACCATAAAACTTTCCAGGCATCAGTGGCAAATAACTTCCATGTAAGGAAAAACCTGGATTAGGTAATTGCTTGAAGAATCCAATGAATGGGTTCCAGACATAAAACAATTGCTTGAAAAACCGGAGTTGATTATGGTCTCTTCGCCGAATTCATCTCCCTCATCCTCTTCACCAACACCTGGTCAGGTCTCTTCGCAGCTTTGCGGAGTTGATTATGATCTCACTTTCTCTATCAACTCCTCCGCGCCGCCACAGCCCGCGGCTACGACGCCGTTTTACACCTCTCAATCACTGCCCTCGCCGTCTTCATACTTGTTCATCAGAATCGTCAGGGAGTGTGGACTCGCTGGGAACTGGAGCCCCTACATCAAGGTCAAAACATCGAGCCACCTTGTGAAGTCGGAAATGGCGGTTCACCGGCCGATCTGGAAGAGAAGGTGGAGGCGATCTGAGAGAGAAAGAGATGGAAGAGAAGGCGGAGGCGATCTGAGAGAGAGAGAGAGAGAGAGAATCTGAGACGAGTTGAGAGAGAGAGAGAGAAATCGGTGAGGGGGGAGGAGAGAGAGAATAGATCGAAGAGGGGAGGGGGGAGAGAGAGATGAGTGTAATTTATTAATTAAAATGAGGGCAATACTGTCAATAGATGTTAGATTGGGTAAATGGGAGTAAAAAACTCTTAGTGGAGTAAGTGGGCAATTTTTAATCTAAAATTGGTTGAGTGGTCACGACCCCTAAATATAATGCTTTCCGAATTTTTTATATTAAAAGCCAAGCATGCAATGTAAATTCGATAAAATACTTACAAATCTCGGAAATCTCAAATTATACTGATCTCAAACTCCATCTCAAAACGTTTCAGAATCCTTTTCAAATATCTCAAAAAAATCTCATTCTAAAATACTCATTTCATATAATATGCGATGACTAGAGGGAACTACCGACTAGTCATCTCAGACCACCAGGGGAGTACTGCCGACTAGGTGACACATCGATGAGTACTGTCGACCGAAATACAAGCAGGCGATGGCTAGATGGTACTACCAACTAACTATCTCATACCATCTAAAGGGTATTGTCAACCAAATGACGCATCAGAGGGTACTGCCAACCAGAATAGATAGTTAGAGGATACTGCCAACTAACTATCTCATGATATCTCATGATTGTGGAAACGCTGGCACTGTCTAGTACAAATAGATCTGTGTCAATGGCCTTGGTGACTTACAGTAAGAAATCTAAAGTAACCTCCTTAGGGTTCGATTTACTAAAAGACTCTTTTACCCCGACTCTTGATATCCTATATAAGAAGGCACGATGCCTCATCTCTAATAACTCATACTCGTCTCTTCAACTCTAACTTTGAGTTTACACTGACTTGGTCATCAGAGAGTCTTTGTCCGGTGCCACACCAGGCCTAGACCTTATTTTGTAGGTTTTCCTGCTGCATACCAAAGGCCATGTCGAATATTGAAAGTCAGTCGCATGCCAGGGAATGGCTCCTCAACCCTCAAGACTTGGTGACTACGGGTTATCACCAACGTACCAGATACGATGATAATCAGCCTCCACAATTTGTGTCGATGGCCTTGGTGACTTACAATAAGAAATCTGAAGCTGTCGTGCCACAACCTGAACTATTCCCATTTCTTTAGGTTTTGGACATTCCCCAACAATCTGGGATGCTGGTTGTTTCTCCTCCAAAGAAACGCAAAGTTGAAAGGCCTCTTGGTGCTCACAACAAGTCAAAGATGGAGGATATAAACCTTTGGAAATTATAATTAGTTGTTGCCTTGGGTCGAAGAAGGTGAAGAAAAGGAAGTTTAGCACAACTGGAGCTAAACGAGCTTTGAAAATGGATGAAGGATCTATGGGTACTACTTCAGTTGTGGAAGAGGACACTACTATGACTCCTGTAGATATTGAGCCTAGGGATGCACACTCTGGGTAGGGCAGTCCTACACTTTTATGAATAAGTTAGGGTAGATTTCGATCTTAACTCTAACATTGTCTTGATTATTTAGTTACTAGTGCGTATTGTTAGGGTCATTTCATGTAGGTTACGTACTTTAGGATAACTTTACATGGCTTGATACTGACGTGGCCTTTGGGAGTAAGTCATGATACGTTGTTACCTACTTTTACAGTTATTAATAGCTTAACATCCTTTTCCTTTCAAAATATATATATATATATATATATATATATATATATATATATATATATATATATATATATATATGATGTTTAACTGTTAATTGCTTCTATTATGTTTTTGTTATTTTTTACTACGAGCCGATAAAATCTTAGATCCGCAAGGATTGTTTTTTTTTTTTTATTTGTCAATCACACGGTGTCCTGAGGCTTCCTAGGCCCAGAGACTAATCCGTGCTCGGGGGATCTTGTCAGAACGCTTCCTCCCCCCTGGCCACCAAGAATATATTGGGATTTAACTCCAATAAGCGTCGGCGGGATTGTTAAATAACCCAAAATCTGAAGTGGGTCTATTTAACATGGGCGGGACTGCCAATTTATCAAACAAGAAGTTATTGGTTGAGCACAAAAGTAAGCTCCGCTATGGCATCAGAGCAAAAATTGCCTCACGTAAAATACGGTGAAAGGAGATTGAAAACTTGATAGGAAACGATGCCTCAACCAGGAAATAACCTGATTCTCAATCCAGAGTAGTACAGAGTTAAAGAGTCGCCTTCTCTTTTCGCTTCCCTGCTCCTCCTCCTCCCACTACATGCATTTAACAACCCGCACAAAATCTCTTTTGTTTGATCGCCACCTTCGATCTTTTCCAAAATGCCGCGGAGATGCACATGAAACAGAACAGACTTGTCACGCCCCGAATTTTAAATACAATTAAAATCCGAAACATGAATTATACAACTTAATAGAATAAACGTCCTGAATTTTTTTCTCACAACAACCACACTTCACACCTCTTAATAATACATCTCACAATTTACAAAGCTGTAAACTGAAACAAAAACTCTAACCCGCACGATCTCCGCCTTGATCTTCCTGACCTGTAGGATTTCCCGCTACACCATTTGAATTTAATAGTGCACCGGGAATTGGCAACAACACAAAACCCGGTAAGCTTTAAAGAAATCTTTAAAGCTCGTATGAGTAAACAAGAAAGAACTGTTGATTTTAAATTACAATTCTTATAACTCAACAACACAACCAACAATCTCAACATCCACGACGCAAACGTCAAACCAATTCAATATCACCACTTTGGTCCTATCTCACAACACTATCACCACTTTGGTCCCATCCCATAACACGTTAGAGCTCTAACTGCCTCGTTACCTCTGACACCTTGGCCTAGGGTCAAGCAACGGCAAAAATACTTCGGTTAACACTATAACCGTCGCGCTTTGGACATCCCCGTCCTCAGCACCATATACTTCGGTTAATAATAAACCGTCGCGCTTTGGACATCCCCGTCCTCAGCACACAACTTCGGTTAATAATAAACCGTCGCACCTTGGACATCCCCGTCCTCAGTACACAACTTCGGTTAATAATAAACCGTCGCACCTTGGACATCCCCGTCCTCAGTACACAAACACTCCGGTTATCCTTAACCGTCGAACTTCGGACACCTCGTCCTCAGAATCCTACTTTCTCCAACTCTATACATCCTCCAATGTAAATCTTGAATATTAACAAGAACTCATCAATCATGTTCATCACATAAAAATATGGTAAGTCACATGTCAATTCATAATAATTTAATCATCCCAATTCCACACTCTTCAATGTCACACCATTCACATATAATCACGTAAATATATATATACGTAATTATCCGCTCAGGGATAATCACTAATACCAACTATAGTTCACATGCAATAAAACTGAGAAATTCATTTGTATAGTAAAAATCATTTTACTTACCCATGGACCGTAGTTGATCAAGTCCATATGATTTTAAAACAAATATTTATTCCATAAATATTTTCACGCAATTACGACAAAATAAGGTAATTAAATTTATTCGGTTCGTAATATGAACCACGTGAGGTTTACTCACCTCTAATCCAGCTGCGTCTTCTAAAAAGCCAAATACATCAATCCGAATCGTCCACCAAATCAATCCGTCGATAACCTAATCCAATAATGATCTTAACTTAGCCAACAACTCATAAATGTAATTAAACGACGATCCAACGGTCAGATCTGAATATAATGATGATCCAACGGTCGGATTCAAATTAAACGATGATCCAACGGTCGGATCTGAATTTAATGATGATCCAACGGTCGGATCCTCACGGATCGCCCTTAGGATCATCCTCCAAAATTATCACGAAGATCCAACGGTCAGATCTTCCTGAATCGCCCTTACTAACATCTCCACAAAATTATATGAAAATCCGACGGTCGGATTCTCACGAATCGCCTTCCGAATAACTATTTCTCAATTATACGAAGATCCAACGGTCGGATCTTCGCCCGTGACCTCACAAAGTCATCGGGACAGTCATACGATCAACATACTAAAATTTGAAGTAAAACCGATGGTCTGATCTTCACAGATCGTAAACCGAAGATAAAACGTAAAAAAAACCGTAAATAGTAACGTAAAAACGTAAATCCACTATTTATCAACTTTTTCTAACATGACCATGTTATATATCAAAACGCTCGTAAGGATGCGTAGATCATCACCTAGATAATAAAAACTCAAAATATGGTCGAATACGCCGCCACAAGCGGCGGTCAGTGGGCGGTCAACGGCGGTCAACGCGGCGGTCAACCACCTCCGATGCAAAAGTCGTCAACTACAAACTTGTTCAAAATGACGAGTTGATCCACTTTCATAACTAGCATGAAGTCTGAAAACGAAAGGAAGTGGTCGGAAATTACCTAGAACAGTCGAGGTGGCCGGAAAATTTCCAGAATCCGGCGAAATTTGCAGAATCCGGCAAGGCTTGATTTCGACGTCAAAACTTCAATTTCAGGCTTCGATTCCTTCTAGAGAGTTGTTAAGAAACTCAAGACGAACGCATTGGTTCAAGAATCACAGAAAAATATGGTCTGTAGCTCGAGATATACCGATCGAAAGCTTCGGTGGTCGGAAAATTTGCAGAATTTTGCAGAATCCGGCGAGGGCTCCGATCGACGTAAAAACTTCAATTTCAGGCCTCGATGCCTTCTAGAGAGTTGTTATCAACATCAAGGGGAACCCACTGGAAAAAGAATCAATCAAAACGATGCACTACAGCTCGAGATATACCGATCGAAGCTTCGGTTTTCGATTTGATCGGGTCTGGCTTCCAGCCGCCACCACGAGTAGCGCCGCCGTGCAAGGCCACTTCTGGGAGCTTCAGGACGTTGAGGCGAGCTCGTGGGTGAAGTTTGGTGAGGATTGTTGGCCGGTAGCTTGAGATATCAAGCTTGGAACCAAAACGAGCTCAAACCGGGCGGAGCTTCCCGCCGCCGCTGGTGGCCGTGTCGTGGTTCAAGGCTGCCACCTGCAGCTGCGCAAGGTCGAGGCGAAGCTATAGGAAGTGTTCTGGTCTTGATTGGTGGCCGGTGGAGTGAGAGAGAGTTTGGAGAAGTTTTGCTCTGTTTTGGGTGGTTTCGGACGTGAGAGAGAGAGAATTCGTTTCTTAGCTTAATTGATTCGTTCTTCCACTCATGCATAATCATGTTAAAGCACCGGCCTTCAAATTATGCAATTGTCCACTAACCTTAAATCACGGAACCGGTGTTTGCCACCAAATTGTTTGATTAAAAAAAACTAGGTTATTACAATCTACCCTCCTTAAAGAAATTTCGTCCCGAAATTTAAGCGCAAGTTAATTGCTCTCGATTACAGTTAACCTAACCATCGAATCTCCATCTTTCCCAAAACTGTAGTAATCTACAAAACCACAGCCCTTTGTATAAAAATACATTCCTATGGCCACTAAATCCTTTCATCACAAACGTAAACTCACACAACGAGAATTCACAAATGAAATCCTCATCCCCACTTAAGTCATCAACATGACATTCCTTCACCGCATCATTTCTCAAAATTACAACACAACAATTGCCTCAAGCAACCCACACTCAAATCACCACGTGGCATTGCACATATAGCTGTTTTCACACAGATCGTCATCCTGTACTGGCATACAAGCACAGTAAACACTCCCACAAAGCGTTTCGCTTCTCAATTAGCATCACTCAAAACAAATCATTCTCAAAAGCACGCCAATAAAACATGTCACCCAGTGATGATGACTTGGGCTTGCTCAATCCTTGGGCTAAGCATTAGGGCTGGCCAATTGGGCCGAAGAAACCGAACCATCCACATTTAGAACCGGCTCGAACCAATTTGGGTTTAACATTTGGGCCTACCATTTGGGCCGAACAATTGGGCCTACCAATCGGGCCGAACAATTGGGCTTACTATTTGGGCCTACCAACTTCCAGCTCGGCTACGGTATGAAATTGTACATACCGTATATACGTATGCATACCGTACAGACCGTATATACGTATGCATACCGTACAGACCGTATATACGTATGCATACCGTACAGACCGTATATACGTATGCATACTGTACAACTGTATATAAGTATACATACCGTACAGACCGTATATACGTATGTATACCGTACATACCGTATATACGTCCGTATATCAAGCATATACGAGATCCAAAAATATTTGTAAGAGGTAAGGTTCGAACTCCCGACCTCGAACACGAAGGTTTTGCTCCCAACCACTGAAGCAAGAGCTGCCTTCATTAATATATGCTCACGTGTTATATTTATTATGTCATAAGCGACATAAATAAAATAACGGGGAAGGCAAGGCTCGAAACCTCAACCTGCTGCACGAAACCTTTGTCCCCAACCACTGGAGCACAAGCTGTGCTTAATATAATGTGTACAAATGTTATACTTATTATGTCATAAGCGAACATAATAAAAATAAACGAGAGGCAAGGTTCGAACCTCTGACCTCTTGTACAAGAGCCTTGCTCTTCAACCACTAGAGCACCAGCTGCTCTCGTTACTATCCATGCAACTTCTTTTATTTATTCTATCATAAGCGATAGAATAACAACAAACTGTCGGTACACTCCACGTGCCACGACACGTCTCTTCCGTGATTTACGGAAAGCAAATCACTTTCGGCTAAAGCTGTCTGCCACAGCGTCTCGAGGTTCGGCCTGTCCCCTTACACGCTCTCCACGCGCCAACAACTTTTCCGGGTTTTCGGATGACTTTAATCTAACGCGTAGATTGAATCTCAGAGATCGTCCATCCAACGGTGGAGATCTGCTCACCTCGTTCTATAAATAGGTGCATCCTGGAGAAAAACTGTTCACACCAAAGAAAAGAAATTTTTCCCAGCCAATCTCTCTCAAACTCTTCAGCCTTCCTCTCGAAACTCAAATCCTTTCTTCATCAATTTCAATCCTTCTCTTCTGATCTTCTCTCCCATCTAGTTGATTCAATCCCATCTTTCCTCTGAACTTTCAGATCTTCAATCTTTTCCTCCAAATCTTCAATCCTTCTTTCTCAGATCTTTTCTTCCATTTGAAGATTCGATCTCATCTTTCCTCTGAGAATCTCAGATCTCCAATCACCAGTTCAACAACTCCAATCCTTCTAACAAAATCTCCCTCAAACACTCAACAACTTCGTTCTTCAATTTACACTTCCTCTCAACTCATCACCATGGAACCACGAACTCTGCAACTAATGGAACTTCAAACCCAGCAACAAATGGAACTACAAGCCCAGCAACAAATGGAACTACAAGCCCAGCAACCCACCGAGGAGGAAGGAAGCAACCAAGCAGCCGGGAGTAGTGCCAACACGCCTATCAGGCCAGCCAATAACCGGTGGACTCCCACACCAGCTCAACTAAGAATCCTTCAGGGGCTCTACTATGACAAGGGAGTTAAGTACCTAACTATAGAGCAGATTCAGGAGATTTGTCTCCATCTGAAACAGTATGGGCAGATTGAGGACAAGAACGTCTTTTTTTGGTTTTAGAACCTCAAGGCTCGAGAGAAGCAGAAGAAGAGGTTAAATCAGGGCGTTCAGGTGCCCAAGGTAACTAGTTCTTCTGGTGTTGGTGGATCCATCGATCTCAATTTTGGGCCCACTAGTTCTACTGATGCTGGTGGATCCATCGACATCAATTTTGGGTCCACTAGTTCTACCGATGATGGTAGATCCATTAATCTCAACTTTAGTTCCACCGATTCTACTGGTAATGAAGGATTTCTTGATATAAATTTTGTTTCGTATTCTTCCTCACACTTCAACACTAATACCAGTACAACTCTTTTGGCACAACAGGAGGACAAACATCCCTGCAACAACGAGGAGGAGATCACCAGGAGGTTGAAACTCTTCCTCTGTTCCCCGTGCACGGCGAGGACGTCTTTGGTAACCCGAAGACTACTTCCGAGGAAGGTAGCGCATTTGGTCACTATTCTGGTGGCTCAGGCGGTTACCACAGTGGCTCAAACGTTTCTCTTGAGCTCAGCCTCAATCCAACCGGAGCTGCTGACTAGGCTTAGTATAGCATAGTCCTCGTTTCCCTTTTTGTAATATAAAATCAATAAGATTGCATGTATGTCGTTTCTTCTTTTTGTTAAACCAACAACAACACCAAGGATCAACCTTGGTCACCCAATACTATTTTCAAAACCATTGACAACTCTGCTGCACACATCAATCATAATGATTTATCACAAACAATCAATTAAGTTGCACAGAGGTCAAGCTAGTATCCTCTGAGTCAAACCAAACACAATAATTTCGTCGCTAGAATTAGGGATTAATAAAGCTAAACACTTCCTGAGTTAACTAGGAAAACTCACATCCTTAGAGTTACTCGTGCTAGTCTTATAAAATCTCAACCATTCCCTCTAAAACATGCTCCATCAAACTTACCATAATTCAACCCTAAGATTTCACGATTCATACATCGAATCAACTCCATACCGCATAGTAATTCACTTGAACCACTATGGATACCCAATCATGTCACTATCATCAATACCCAAAATTGTATTTAACCATTTCACCTAAAATCCATAACCATAGAAACACACTCTCGTCCAAGATCATTAACAAAGAGTTGATTCTAATTCTCCCCATTATCTATCAACTAAAAATCAAACTCTATTTCAAAACTTTAAGTGTCCCGTCTACATAAACTTAAAACACAAAACAACCTCAAATATATAGTCGTTCGTCTCAATCACTCAAACACGAGATCAAACTCCTTTCTCACAACTTAAACCCTGCTCATCAACTTACAAACACATGGAAGAATTAACCACAATAATTCATTCCCAAACCGCAATACTACCCACCACTCCACATGAGTCAAGAATCAAATCAAAAACATCTGTATATCCAACCTAATAAGGCAAAAATTCCATCAATTCATACTCGTATCCACACTAGGTACGTGCATAGGCCAACATCATGCCTTCAACCAAACACCTCAACATCCAAAAGAACCTCACTTCCATAAAACAATCACCCTAACTCAATAGAGTTAAATCCGAAGGTTTCCATCCCTTAAAGATTATAACTCGCGGTAACTGAACTTATTCAAATACGAACCTACAAGACAACTCTGTAGTTCTAAGTACTACTCCTTCGAATATTCAACACCTAAGAAATATAGTATGCTTGGCTAATACACGTATAACACTTAAAACACAGTATAAGTCAAATACAAGTCCATATTAACCAAGTCAATACTACAGGGAAGGTGTTAACGTTCCTAAAACGACTTAGCGGCCTAAACAACTTCCAACACTCACACATACCCAATGACTTAGCCAATACCGAAGAGCGCACGATGGGGATCCGCTGCAGACGGGCCATCACTCGGAAGGTATTGACACGTCACCAAATATGTACCTTACGCTCTGATACCAAACTGTCACGCCCCGAATTTTAAATACAATTAAAATCCGAAACATGAATTATACAACTTAATAGAATAAACGTCCTGAATTTTTTTCTCACAACAACCACACTTCACACCTCTTAATAATACATCTCACAATTTACAAAGCTGTAAACTGAAACAAAAACTCTAACCCGCACGATCTCCGCCTTGATCTTCCTGACCTGTAGGATTTCCCGCTACACCATTTGAATTTAATAGTGCACCGGGAATTGGCAACAACACAAAACCCGGTAAGCTTTAAAGAAATCTTTAAAGCTCGTATGAGTAAACAAGAAAGAACTGTTGATTTTAAATTACAATTCTTATAACTCAACAACACAACCAACAATCTCAACATCCACGACGCAAACGTCAAACCAATTCAATATCACCACTTTGGTCCTATCTCACAACACTATCACCACTTTGGTCCCATCCCATAACACGTTAGAGCTCTAACTGCCTCGTTACCTCTGACACCTTGGCCTAGGGTCAAGCAACGGCAAAAATACTTCGGTTAACACTATAACCGTCGCGCTTTGGACATCCCCGTCCTCAGCACCATATACTTCGGTTAATAATAAACCGTCGCGCTTTGGACATCCCCGTCCTCAGCACACAACTTCGGTTAATAATAAACCGTCGCACCTTGGACATCCCCGTCCTCAGTACACAACTTCGGTTAATAATAAACCGTCGCACCTTGGACATCCCCGTCCTCAGTACACAAACACTCCGGTTATCCTTAACCGTCGAACTTCGGACACCTCGTCCTCAGAATCCTACTTTCTCCAACTCTATACATCCTCCAATGTAAATCTTGAATATTAACAAGAACTCATCAATCATGTTCATCACATAAAAATATGGTAAGTCACATGTCAATTCATAATAATTTAATCATCCCAATTCCACACTCTTCAATGTCACACCATTCACATATAATCACGTAAATATATATATACGTAATTATCCGCTCAGGGATAATCACTAATACCAACTATAGTTCACATGCAATAAAACTGAGAAATTCATTTGTATAGTAAAAATCATTTTACTTACCCATGGACCGTAGTTGATCAAGTCCATATGATTTTAAAACAAATATTTATTCCATAAATATTTTCACGCAATTACGACAAAATAAGGTAATTAAATTTATTCGGTTCGTAATATGAACCACGTGAGGTTTACTCACCTCTAATCCAGCTGCGTCTTCTAAAAAGCCAAATACATCAATCCGAATCGTCCACCAAATCAATCCGTCGATAACCTAATCCAATAATGATCTTAACTTAGCCAACAACTCATAAATGTAATTAAACGACGATCCAACGGTCAGATCTGAATATAATGATGATCCAACGGTCGGATTCAAATTAAACGATGATCCAACGGTCGGATCTGAATTTAATGATGATCCAACGGTCGGATCCTCACGGATCGCCCTTAGGATCATCCTCCAAAATTATCACGAAGATCCAACGGTCAGATCTTCCTGAATCGCCCTTACTAACATCTCCACAAAATTATATAAAAATCCGACGGTCGGATTCTCACGAATCGCCTTCCGAATAACTATTTCTCAATTATACGAAGATCCAACGGTCGGATCTTCGCCCGTGACCTCACAAAGTCATCGGGACAGTCATACGATCAACATACTAAAATTTAAAGTAAAACCGATGGTCTGATCTTCACAGATCGTAAACCGAAGATAAAACGTAAAAAAAACCGTAAATAGTAACGTAAAAACGTAAATCCACTATTTATCAACTTTTTCTAACATGACCATGTTATATATCAAAACGCTCGTAAGGATGCGTAGATCATCACCTAGATAATAAAAACTCAAAATATGGTCGAATACGCCGCCACAAGCGGCGGTCAGTGGGCGGTCAACGGCGGTCAACGCGGCGGTCAACCACCTCCGATGCAAAAGTCGTCAACTACAAACTTGTTCAAAATGACGAGTTGATCCACTTTCATAACTAGCATGAAGTCTGAAAACGAAAGGAAGTGGTCGGAAATTACCTAGAACAGTCGAGGTGGCCGGAAAATTTCCAGAATCCGGCGAAATTTGCAGAATCCGGCAAGGCTTGATTTCGACGTCAAAACTTCAATTTCAGGCTTCGATTACTTCTAGAGAGTTGTTAAGAAACTCAAGACGAACGCATTGGTTCAAGAATCACAGAAAAATATGGTCTGTAGCTCGAGATATACCGATCGAAAGCTTCGGTGGTCGGAAAATTTGCAGAATTTTGCAGAATCCGGCGAGGGCTCCGATCGACGTAAAAACTTCAATTTCAGGCCTCGATGCCTTCTAGAGAGTTGTTAACAACATCAAGGGGAACCCACTGGAAAAAGAATCAATCAAAACGATGCACTACAGCTCGAGATATACCGATCGAAGCTTCGGTTTTCGATTTGATCGGGTCTGGCTTCCAGCCGCCACCACGAGTAGCGCCGCCGTGCAAGGCCACTTCTGGGAGCTTCAGGACGTTGAGGCGAGCTCGTGGGTGAAGTTTGGTGAGGATTGTTGGCCGGTAGCTTGAGATATCAAGCTTGGAACCAAAACGAGCTCAAACCGGGCGGAGCTTCCCGCCGCCGCTGGTGGCCGTGTCGTGGTTCAAGGCTGCCACCTGCAGCTGCGCAAGGTCGAGGCGAAGCTATAGGAAGTGTTCTGGTCTTGATTGGTGGCCGGTGGAGTGAGAGAGAGTTTGGAGAAGTTTTGCTCTGTTTTGGGTGGTTTCGGACGTGAGAGAGAGAGAATTCGTTTCTTAGCTTAATTGATTCGTTCTTCCACTCATGCATAATCATGTTAAAGCACCGGCCTTCAAATTATGCAATTGTCCACTAACCTTAAATCACGGAACCGGTGTTTGCCACCAAATTGTTTGATTAAAAAAAACTAGGTTATTACAAGACTAGAGCAGTTATATATATGTGATTTCATATGCTTTATGGTGCAGATCGTACAGCAAATTTATGGGTTTGAATGACCTTTTTTTTTTTGGAATTTATTTTCAGAATCACCAAGCATGCAGCCAATTTCACTGTCGATAAGCAGCAACTGTCCAGAGACTTGAATCGCTAGTCCACACCATTCAACTAGAATTGGGTAAATGTGTATTTTTATCTTTATCAAAAATAGGAAATGGTTTTGTTTGCTCATTTGAATATGCTTTTGATTCTTCTTCACTGCATGTACTGATATTTCATGGCCATATATATATAGAACAATGAATTTCTCTCTAATCCAATCTTCTAACGGGGCAGTTTCTAAATGCATCTAGAGATCATGGTTTCAAAAGGTCTGCCCCTAATTAGATCCTTGAATAAGGTTGGATCGGTTTCTCGATCTGTTTGCTCTAGTTTTGTTCACTAAGGAGTTAATAAACCAACAAAAAAAAATTTAGTTCCTACAAAAAAATAAAAAGTAGTGGATACTTTCAGAGTTACCACATGTTTATTACTCTCATTCATGAAAAGAAATATAGGTACAACATTTGACTACTGTCCCTCTGTCTGACCACAACAAATCCTTAATACAGAGAAAAACAACGCACATTATTTTCCCCAATTATTGCACAAACTTACACTCTACCTGGTTTGTCTAATTCTTGTACAGAAATTCAAAGGTTTGATTCATGAAAAGTTAATATGAAAGCGCTTAGGCCTTCTGCTGGATACATTTTACTGGAAGATTGATTTTGACCTTAGTGCAAGTTGACAGTAGAATGATGGATGGCCGTCCACAGCTACGGAACAACCCTGCTACTGCAGATACAATCTGTTGAATGATTTGATGCAATATTAATCAATAAATAAAACTGTGAGCTTCCCCTCCCCCAATTTTTTTCTTTTTCTTTTTGCTGGGGGTCGGAGGCTAGAACTCATCAAAATATTGAGTATTTAAGTGATACCCTAATTTGATTGTATTTGCTGGTACATTGTTCTGAGGCTGAGGCTCAGTTTGATTCTGTGGCTGGCTTAGCTGGAGATGGATGGGTGCATGCAAATGATATCCATTAGTAATGGTAAAAGAAGGTTCGGAGCTTTTGTTTTCTTCATTCACATTCCTTGCTCCATAGGCCTACGAGAGAAAAGTTTTTAGCCTTTGCCAGAGAAGAAATCAACACTTTCTGTGACATTAATTAATAGTAACATTATGGTCTTGCTCTTAGCCTTTGAAAATGGATAAGGAGGGAAAGAGGAAGCAGGAAAATGATATATCTTTTAGAATATACCTTTCTTTGGAGTTCCACATTCTCTTTACCTATGACGTCTAGCTTCTTATACAGTTCTATTTTCTCTTGATGTATGAGATCTCCCTGAAATAAACTCAGAAACAATTAGAAAAAATAAGCATGGAGAAAAATTAATTGAGTCAAATTAATTCATTAAAAAATTCATTAATTCATTAATTCATTAAAATTAAAATTAATTCATTAATTGAGTCAAATTCTATTTTCTCCATTAAAATTAATTCATAAAGGAAATGGGATAAATTGAGTCAATTTTATTGGTTAACCTTCTGGCTCAGGTCTATTATTTCTTCATTTAATATCTGTTCCTGTAGAAAAATAAAGTTGCAAATGATTGTCATACATATGCTAAACATCTAAGGGAGCATGAAAGCTTTAACTAAAATATTAATTGTATAATCAGATATAGTCTTTCATACCTTTTTCAACCGGACGCCTTTCAAACTCATCTCCAGTTTGCTTTCCAGGTTCTGTAGATCTTTGGTGCTCAAACCAGATAGTTCTTCACCCATCAATTCCCTGAATATTACAGAAACATTGTGCAGGTATGCTCTTAAGGTTCTCAAACATTAATTGATATCCATTATATCTTTGTCAACTAAACCATCATCTTGAGTTTCATAGGAAACAATTAGCAGTGTGTAATTGATCTCCAAAAAGGGTATGTTTATGCATGGACTCTCTTCTTTGTCAAAATTTAAGGGTTTGGGTCACTGTTGATGGTATGGAACTGTTCCAGCTGGTGATGCACAGGTACACTAATGGTAGTGTGTGCTTGCTGTTTTTGGATATTTGGAGTTTGAACGCTCAAAAATCAGACAACTTTCCCTCCCTTCCTCAACATATCACTAGAGGCTCAAGTTATCTCCATAAATTTTTCACCAAAAATAACCTTTACCACTATCTGTTGTTTGTTAATATTCTGAATCGTTAAAGACTCGAGCATTCCACCTTAGAATCAATACTCATTTTCTAACTCAAACTACCCAGTGTCCAGTGCTAACCTTACGGTACCAGTGACATAGTTTCCTTAATTAATCCTACTTCAATTTTTCTACAAAACAATGCCATGAACTGATGCAAACCCTCTGTATGAGAACATGGAGAATTCTTGGGTACCTTGGTGTTTGTCATACCCTCATTTTGTTAAATATTTTGGACCATTGGATTAGTAATATATCCAATGGTTCAAAATATTTAACAAATTGATAACTTGTTTAGCCCTTAGCCTTTTTAATTTTTTTGGTAACACAAACTACTAATTGAATTGAAAACAATAAAGATAGTGAAAACAATAAAGCCAATTAATGTTTGAAAGCCAATTGACAATTGACAATTATGATTTTTCCTTTTTCAAAAAAAAATTAAAAGAACCTTCTATCCTAGGTTCACCGAATTACTTTTAGTTAAATAGTCTATATTACGAATTAATTTTATTATTAGTGAATTAATGTTTGTTATTAATGGACAATTACACAATTGAAAATTACATTTTTTCCTTATTAAAAACAAAAACCTTCTAACCTAAGTTCGCAAAATTAGTATTAGTTAAGTAATCTTTATTACTAATTAATTATATCATTAGTAGTTTCCTTAACCAAATATAATTCTTTTTACATTCATTTTACGACAACGACAACAATTAGTGTAAAAATAAATAATATTTGTTTTAAATGTAGTCAAATGAGAACCTACTTTAGGACTTATTTACTCAAATGAGAATCTACTTTACTCTAATGAGAACTTATTACAATTACCACTTTTAGGACTTAATTACTCAAATGAGAACCTACTTTTCTCTAACGAATACCTCATTTACTTTAATGCGGATTTTTTTTCTAATTACCACATGTGTTCTCAAAGTGGTAAATATTATATAAAATAGAACATGTATGAATCTTTATGTTTTTATCATTAGTGAAATTATTATTACAATGACTACACATTTTATCACAACCCACAACACTTGATGTAAAAGCGGTAACTTTTGTTCTATTTGTAGTAATTACTCCACCTAAACTAATGTACTAATTTATAGACAATTTAACAAGTATGACAACAAATTTGTTGTCAGAGTGGTAAATCTTTATGTTTTTATCATTAATGAAATGATTACTACAATGACTACACATTTTACCACAATCACAACAATTGATGTAAAAGCGGTAACTTTTGTCCTATTTATAGTAATTACTCAACCTAAACTAATGTACTAATTTATGGACAATTTAACAAGTGCAACAACAAATTTGTTGTCAAAGTGGTAAATCTTTACATTTTTATCATTAATGGAATAATTATTCAATGACTACATATTTTACCATAACTCGTAACTATTGGTGTAAAAGCGGTAACTTTTGTTCTGATTGTAGTAATTACTTCAAAAACTATACCATTTACAAGATTACCAACCATTTTACAATTCCGACAACATTTGTGTTTTGAACATGGTAAAATTAAAATTAGACCAAAAGATATGTGACAACTCAGTATTGTAAGGAGGTTCTCCACTTGATAATCAAGGTTCTAAATTTGATAAAAATTGTCCAAATATGATATTTACATCTTTGACCACTCAATTACAATAACCACAACAACTGTTGTTATAAGTCGTAATTGTAGTTCAACTATGTGTAATTTATTATTTTGACAATACTTGTTACATGATTTTTAACAATGTTACATATATGTGTTGTTAATATGGTAAACTTTATTTTTAAAAATGACACATGTCGATATTTAATTGGGTAACCTGTTGACCAGTTCAATAGGTTTCCACTATATTAATTTACTAAAAGTAAAAAAAATAAAAAAATAAGGATATGACAAACACCAAGGTACTCAAGACGACCCCATGAGAACATACCACTTCCCCTACCTCATCCCTATATTTCCTCTTCACAACCAGATCTAGGATCGTCTTTAGGCATTTAGATCTTGAAGCTAGGTGTTCCTAGGAAGGTTTCCTAAATTTTTTTATCTCTTAGATAGTAGAGCAATCCGTTCAAGGATAAATAATGGATCCCATAAGGAACTTTCACTTATGCTTTTCTAACCTATTGAACCGGACAGCAGAAGTAAGATTATGAAAACATACGATAAGCAACCTGGTCGGAACTTTTATTATTCATTCCAAAAATTTTGCAAGTTCTAATCAAACTCCTTGGTGATGTTGAGTATTCATTATCTAGGTTTTGATGGTTGTACCTGTGGCATTCTTGCAAGTACTGCAATTGTTGTCTCAAGCTTGCTGCCTCCCTTTCCCAAAACTAGCATAAATAGTAAAAAAAACAAAATTATCTTGTGCAATGTAATATAAGATACAGAAAGATGAACATATAGGCGTGCACTGGAACACTGTACTTTTGATTATAGTTTAGATGAGTTGGTGGAAAAGAAGTCCAAACATTTAGGCAAGAAACAGTACTGAGATGTTGATCAAATTTAATTAGTTGTGTTGGTTTCCTTTTTTTTTAATCTTCCATGTACCATATTTTGCTTCTTATTAGAAATCACAAGTTCAACACGAAGTTATTATATCCAGGTTAAACCCTCAAGCAAAATCAGTTAAATCACTGTTTATATTCAAATTAAAGCTACCCATCGATCAAGAAAATTACACTAGAATGTGCAGGAAATCAAAGAGAAGCTGAGAAGTTTATCTTATATTAAAATGCTTCCACTTCTACTCATCAGAAAAAGAAGAAAAATAACACTTATTACTTCCCAACCAAACAGTCCACATAAGTGCTAAGGCTACATGCCTCTATAGAGTTACTGTCTTGCTCGTTAGCCCCACTATCTTCTACCCACAAATGATATCTGAAGATAAATCCAAGCCACTCCAAACACCACGATGGAAGCTATATGTCCCTACTGATCAAAACTAAAATGTAAGAATGTGGAAGGAGAACTCTTCTCTTTTTTGCTACAAAATACACCATTGTGGAGATAAGAATACAAGGAGAGTGTCATATGTATGTATCTTTTCTTGAGCCACAAGTGAAATTGGACTTCTAGTAGGAGCTAAACATTTGAATTTTAGTTGAAACCTCCCAGATTTAATTCCACATTTTAAGCCCCGGTGATAAGAGTTCTATATGTAAGGATCACATCCTAACAGCTTAAACTTTTGGAAACAGTGGTAAATCAACTGAACCTTTCATAGTTGAGGAATTAGAATGTAGATTTTCTGGCCCTTGCGGTTAATCTCCTCTTCAAATACAAGGAACTCTTGCTACCATGTGGTGATAACTCAGTTGTAGCATTTCTAATCTTATCATGTGAACTGAAAAAGAATTTTGGTTTGTGGCTAAATGCTGATTAATTTTAAGAGTGTAGCTTTCCCTTGCATTGCATTTTAATTAGTTCCAAAATGCTGTAGTTGTATCTCATTTATTTCAATGATGTTCTACTTAGAGATGAAATGATAGTTCTTGGATATTCTTCAAGATCTAACCAACACCGTTTACCAAATAAGCTGCCACTGCTCAACAATGGACCCAAGCTGAGTTTCCATTCTCATTTCCTGGAGCCCTGAGTTCTTTACTTTCAAGCATTGTGATCTTTGCCACTAGTAAGGTTGAGCTAGTCCATGAATTGTAGTCCTAACTGAAGTATCAATTATGATAGAATTGGTTGTTGATTAATAATTTAAATTGTTTATGCCACTGTCAACTTAGCAACCACTGAGAAAACTTCATAATATGATTAGGATTGGTTGATGATTAATAATTTCAATTGTTTATGCCAGTGTCAATTTTGCAACCATTGAGAAAACTTGATAATATGATTAACACACAACTTGAATCCAAAAGCACCTATTGGTCCTGAGACAAACTAATCCATTCAACAACATATCGTCATCACAAGAGAAAATGATAACCTTCGGAGTACTAAATGACATATTCTTATGCATCTGCAGATGTTTAGATCTGTGACACCTTCTCAAGTTCAGGTCTTGAATTAAAAATCTGATGTTTACTGAGCAAGAGTAGAGAGTAAGATGCTCACAATATTAAGTTCAGATCTAAACAGGTGACAGTGCAGAATGGCATTTATTGATGTAATGAATTTGGATTTTCAGATTGTCTGTGGATGTGGACAACCTGCAGAATGGCATCAGGAGTAATCTTGTGAGTTCAACATGGTTATTTATTATTTTAAGGAAAATTTGTGACAGTGCCACTTAAATTAGTTGAATTTGGATTGTCTAATTGTATTGCAGGGAAATCCAGAAGGCTTAATTTCTAGACTCGTGTTACTCAGGAGCCTGCAGGCAACTTGTATGATGAAATTGCAGCTGGTAACTTGTAAGACATTCATTTTAGTTACACAACAGCTGACTTGAGCGACAAATTACAGAATAGCACTTGAATAAAGCATACTGTAGTAAAAGTTATATTTCTTTTAGGTTTAGGATTGCAGTAGATTAAGCATTTGTATCTCATACCCTGGCATGTAGAAAGGATTTCAATTTTGCACCTTTTGGATAAGCATTGAGTGTAGTTGCTCGTCTTTCACCTCTGGTGTATTATTTGCAAATAGGGACCCTTAGTAAGTGAAATATTTGTTTTGCAATGTCCAGTTGCTTAGCTCTGAGGAGAAGGTTATTTGCGGAATCCAATGTGAGCTGTGATATTCCAGCTGATTGTGTGATCTTATCGTTTGAAACGTATAGTTGTTTTGGAGGGAGAATGAAGGGTTGGTTCGGGCGGTATGTGTTATAATGGCTGTGTTTTGAGTCATCTAGTTGGAGAGGAAGAAAAGAATTTTTTAAAATGTGAGGGGGATGAGCTGGATATGTTGTGGGAGAAGGTCCGTTTCAGGGCATCGTTATTTTCTTTATTTTAGAAAATTGCCTTCTTTTTTCTATTCACTTGGATTGGTATATATGCAGCAGTTATTTAGTTTTCACTACCTACATGGATCTGCTCTGGTTGGAATCAAGTTGTGATATTCTAGCACTGCTTCCTTCTGCTTGGTCAAGAGAAACGAACTATTATTCAATGGAATTTTATTGAAGATTCCAACCTTGAACTCATGGTGCCATCCAAAGCTTCAGAACCATCATAATTTCTATTGTAGTTTTGTTCTTGTCTTCTTCAAATGCAAACACATAGGCATTAGCTTAAGAATTAGCCTCATTGCTAGTCGAATGTTATACGTATGATAAGTTTGCACTTCTGTGGCTGCAGCATCTACATTTCCCCGTGTACTCCTTGAAACTCAGGCTTCATCATTAACTCGATCCGCATGTTCATATTGGTAATTGAATCCTTCTGCTTGGTCAAGAGAAACGAACTATTATTCAATGGAATTTTATTGAAGATTCCAACCTTGAACTCATGGTGCCATCCAAAGCTTCAGAACCATCATAATTTCTATTGTAGTTTTGTTCTTGTCTTCTTCAAATGCAAACACATAGGCATTAGCTTAAGAATTAGCCTCATTGCTAGTCGAATGTTATATGTATGATAAGTTTGCACTTCTGTGGCTGCAGCATCTACATTTCCCCGTGTACTCCTTGAAACTCAGGCTTCATCATTAACTCGATCCGCATGTTCATATTGGTAATTGAATCCTTTACGATATCATGCTCGTGTATGTTTGACACTACTAGCAAAATAACAACACACATAGATTTACTGTAGTTAAAAGCCACAGATATCCGTGTGAAATAGAAATACTAACAGAAATCCGTGTGAAATGAGCATAATCGGGCCCACAATAATTTATACAATAACAATATCAACGGAAATCCGTGTGCATAAACAACAGTCACAGATATCTGTGTAAAAACTAAAACATTTTCGCACGGAATTTTGATATTAATGTGGTATAACTAGTTTATTAGTTTATTCCGTGTGAAAAAGTATAAATTCTTATATGTCTACTAATGTGGTATAACTAGTTTATTAGTTATAATGAAAAGTATATCTTCCATAAGCAACAATGCGTAGGAAATAGACTTTATCAAAATCGACCGTAGGAACTGTGATGCCCCGGAATTTCGTATTTATTTTCCGAGGATTTTCCGGAAATTAAATTGTGGTTATCGGACGGTTTCGTGGCTCGTGGATGGAGTGGAAGTATTTCGGACGAATTTTTATTCGGAAAGTATGACTTTAGGGGGTTTGCAAAGGTTGACTTTTGAGGTGTTGAGATTCTCCGAAAACTTCCTTCACGAAAGTTGTAGAGCGCATCGATACGAGTTCGTGGACATGCGGAACGCGAGAATCGGAGTTCGTATGAAGAAGTTATGGGCTTCGGAAAAACTTTCCAATTTGGTATAAAAGGACAAAAATTTCCGGAAATTGCAAAGAAGGCCAGGTTTCCATTTTGGGAAACCCAGCTCTCCCGAGCCCGGTTTCGCCCCTCCAATTCGCCGGCGTCGTTCTCCCTCCTCCGGCCACCAATCGACGCAATTCCAAAGGGAATCCTGCTCGCCTCAGTCCCCTCTACACGTCTGTGGTGGTAGTTCGTCGTGGGAAGCACCGTAGGCGGCGCTGCAAGGCCGAGAAGAAGCCGCTTCGGGGATGAAATCGCCTTGATCGGAGTCGGAAATTCCGGCCACCTTTGCCGGTGATTCTTGAGGGCTTTTGGAGCTTGGAGGACGTTGATGCTTCCCACAAGGTGGCTTGCATCGATTCAACTCGTGGAGGCCGAATTTTGGAATTGAAACTCTAGGGTTTCAATCGGTCCGGTTTGTTCTAAGGTAAAATTCGATCGATGGGTTTATAATTGGACTTTGTTGTAGTTATGAAAGTTGAAATTGGGGTTGAGATGAAGAACTTTGGTGTTGGAAGTTTTGTCAAATTCCGAGTTTGGTTTGGCGGCGGTGCCGCCACTGTGGTAGTGTTTTCCGGCGATTTCCGGCCACCTCAGGGATAGTTTCTGTTCCTGAGTTCGATCTACTCGTCGATACGAGCATTTCGATATATTGTTTGTAATTTTTGGAGATCGTATGAGCATGTTGTGATTTTTACGGTTTCGGACCGTTCGATGTTTCGATCCGTGAGGATTTAAGCATCGGATCGACTTGTGGCTTGGACACATCGATCGTGGAAGTGTTCTGGAGACTTTGGGAGGTCTCGGATGTGGTTTCGCCTTGATTGGCGTCACCTTGGGAATTTTGGTTCGATTTAGGGTTTCGAACGTTATTCCTTGTGATTCGTTAACTGAATCAGAGTTGTGTTTCCTTAGGGACTTGACGAAGTATTCTTTGGACGGCTATTGTGATTGGCTGCTTTGTTCTGTATTGAAGACGCAGCGGGAGTTTCGAGGTGAGTAATCTCACAAGGTTCATTTTGGAACGGAACACCTTATCGTTTTGTGAGTTATTGATTTAACTGCAAATTATATGTTTTAGTGGGTTGTGGATTTATGGAAACAATAGGCATGAATGATGCGTTTTATTGTTTTGGGTTGTGGCTTTTGGAAAACAAATGACTTGGAATTGTTGATTTGATTTGTTTTGAAAAGCGTTGAGATTTGTGTATGAAAACAATATGCATGAAATGATGCTTTTTATTGTTTTGTGGCTTTTCGGAAAACAATGATTATGGAAATGTCGATTTCGATTGTTTTGAAAAGCGTGAGATATGTGTAATGTTTTTGAGTCCTGTGCGACTGTTTTAATGATTTGCTCCAAGGGACTGTGCGGCCCGAGGAACGAAGGTCTATGACCTTGGGCAGAATATCAGGTAATCACGTCTTTAGCCGGACGAGTGGTTACGTTCAGTTAGAGCTCTAGTCTGTCTGCCATCTAGGTAATTCATGGGGTAACGGGAATTGGTTATTGATAACTCATGACATTACGTGTTTTTAGGGAATAAAGTGTGAGTTGCTTCCTTATTAACGGTTTTTAAGGGGACAAGGTGTAAGTTGTTTTCTTATTAACGACTTGGTACGAATTGGTACGTTTTGGTACGATTGATAGAAATCAAGGTGTGAGTTGCTTTCTATGTTATTTTGATAGAATTCAAGTGTGAGTTGTTTTCTATGGTACGTTATGGTACGATTGATAGAAATCAATGTGTGAGTTGCTTTCTATGTTATTTTGATAGAATTCAAGTGTGAGTTGTTTTCTATGGTACGTTATGGTACGATTGATAGAAATCAAGGTGTGAGTTGCTTTCTATGTTATTTTGATAGAATTCAAGTGTGAGTTGTTTTCTATGGTACGTTATGGTACGATTGATAGAAATCAATGTGTGAGTTGCTTTCTATGTTATTTTGATAGAATTCAAGTGTGAGTTGTTTTCTATGGTACGTTATGGTACGATTGATAGAAATCAAGGTGTGAGTTGCTTTCTATGTTATTTTGATAGAATTCAAGTGTGAGTTGTTTTGAGAATAATGTTTAAACTGAGATTGTTTGTTTTAATGTAATCTCCTGAACTAAATTTCTATGCAGGGATTACTATGATTTTATCGATTGTTTTAATGTAATCTCCTGAACTAAGTTATATGCAGGGATTACTGCTTTTTTGGATTGTTGTTCGGATGTGATCTCCTGAACTAAGTTTCAATGCAGGGATTATTGATTTTACTTAATTTGATTTTTTTAAGTGTGGTTGTGGTTGTGATTTGGTGTGAGTTGTTTCGAGTTACTCATACGGGCTTGCAAAAGCTTACCGGGTTTGTTGTGTGACAACCCGGTGCACCATTCCAACGGTGTAGGGGTTAATCCTGCAGGGTAGGATAATCGGGGCTGAAGCTGAGGTAGCTTGTTGGCAGCAGAACTGGTAGGAAGCAAACTTGTTTGGTTTTGCCATTGTTATGACTTCCGCTATGTAGTAAACTCTGAGGAGCTTTTGCGTTTTATCTTGTTGTTGACAATTTAATTCGTAAGCTTATATAATATATGACTCTGTGGGCGGGTCAATATTGACATAGTGGGTTCAGGGCATCAATATGTATGTTGTATAAAGGGAAAAAGTTTTCCAGGTATTTGGTATTGATGGCTGAACGTTCACGCATGTATAATTATGGGGTTATATATCGATTTTTAATTGTGTTAAAAATCAGGGGCGTGACAGATTGGTATCAGAGCGTAAGGTGCATATTTGGTGACAATCAATACTCCTCGAGTGATGGCCCGTCTGCAGCGGATCCCCATCTGATGCTCTTCGGTATTGATATAGTCATTGGGTATGCAGTGAGAGTTGGAATGTGAGTCTTCAGGGTAGTGTTGGCTCAGTGAACAAAGTGTAGGAGCTTAGAGTAGCTTCTAGGAGTTATAATCTTTTGAGGAGTGAGGGCCTTTAGATGTAACTCTTGTTTACGTAGGGGATAGAATTGTATCTTCTGACGTAGTGATGTGGTTGATTTAGTCATGACGTTGACTCATACTTGTAGTTGGAAGTTGTACAAGTGTTAACCACATGTTGCTATGCTCCTTGGGTGATGGATTCACAAGGAAGCAAAGCTAGGGGTCGAGGTAGACCCAGAGGTAGGGGTAGGGCCCGAGGTAGGGGCAGGATTCTTCCTCTTGTTGAGGAGATTTTTGAGGATGAGGTGGAGGCATCGCACGTTGTGCAGCCTACTACACCTATTGTGAATGATCAGTGTGATGACAGCTCGGTAGCGGAGCTGAATTGTTATTAAGTTAACAATAATCGAGATGACTGCTGTGATGGTCAGGGCTACCTACAGACGTCAGAGTGTGGGATTACGATGACTACTTTGACTTGAATTGTTTGACCTAATGTGACCTCCTGAACTAAATTTGCACGCAGGGGTTACTATGAATTGTTTTGCTTGTTTTGCTGTGACTTCCTGAACTAAATTTGCACGCAGGGGTTACTATGAATTGTTTTGCTTGTTTTGAATTGTGATTACCTTGTTTTCTTCTTGATTTGATTGATTGTTGGCTTGACTTATCTTGAAGATCATAGTGATGACGATTGTACTCTGTGCGAGGATAGGAAGGTGATTTATTGTTTTCACCTTTGATGTCATGTTGATGACAAAGGCTCTTAATGGGGAGGAAATGAGCGTGGTTTGGGATTCGCCGTAGGACGTTAGAATGGCATCAAACATTGCTTGAGGAAGTCTTGTTTGATTTAATTTGTGTAATGGAATGCTAGTTGAGAATCTAAGCATGAGGCTGTAGTCACCAGTCGACTTATGTAGGCACGATATGGAAGATTATGGAATTGATGGCCGTAGGTGTGAGCTATGTGTATATCGTGTCTAGGTTGAGGTGACTGATCACAGATGGTGATTGATATTGAGTCACATATGGTGACTGATCACAGATGGTGATATATTGAGTCACAGATAGTGACTGATCACAGATGGTGATTGATATTGAGTCACAGATGGTGACTGATCACAGATGGTGATCGATATTGAGTCACAGATGGTGACTGATCACAGATGGTGATTGATATTGAGTCACATATGGTGACTGATCACAGATGGTGATCGATATTGAGTCACAGATGGTGACTGATCACAGATGGTGATATATTGAGTCACAGATGGTGACTGATCACAGATGGTGATATATTGAGTCACAGATAGTGACTGATCACAGATGGTGATATATTGAGTCATAGACGGTGACTGATCTCAGATGGTGATCGAGATTGAATCACAGATGGTCACAAGTGGTGACAAAGGCATGTTATCGGTAATCACGTCCTTGGCCGGACGAGTGGTTACAATGTCAGTCAGAGTTTGTGATGACCTGGATTTCTGTTATTTAATTTTGGTAATTAATAATGGGCCAGTTGTGCGAATAATTATTATTGTGCTTTATTCGTAGATTGTATGTGAAGTGGAATGGTTTTCGTACGTATAAATATTTGAATTTCACAGTTTAGGAGGTCGTGTGAAGTTTGACTTTTTATATGTTGGGATTCTCGGAAAACTTCCTTCACGAAAGTTGTAGAGCGCGTCGATACGAGTTCGTGGACATGCGGAATGTGGGAATCGGAGTTCGTATGAGGAAGTTATGGCTATCGGAAGAAGTTTCCGTTTTAGTATAAATATGGAAAATCTGAAATTTTATTTCATTTTTCCCTTTCCTTTTCCGGAAACCCTTCTCCTCTCTCTCTCTTCTCTCTCGGTCGACCCCTTCAGAAACGAAAATCTTCGACTGACCCGACCCGGACCCGGCCGACCCGACCCGACTTTTCCGGCGGACTGCGGCGGTCTCCGGCGACGAAACTTTCCAGACAGGTTCGCCTCCTTGCTCCGGTCGTCTCTGTGGTGGTCTCTATCGACGATTCTCCTCCACGGCGGCGCTGCAAGGCGGTGCAGTTCGTGGTTTTTCAACCCGACCGGAAAACGCAACTCCGACGTCGGCGGCGCTTCAACCTTGGCCTGGGGAGTTCGCAGCAGCCTCCTTGTGCGAGCTGTGGTGGTTGTTTGGAAGGATACACGTGAAAACTCGATCAACTCAGTTGGGATTACTGTTCACGGCTTGTGAGGTAGTTTTCGATCCCTTATGGTTGTTTTCTGACTTCGAGCTAGTTATGTGTTGGCACAAGCATGCTTAGATGAAGCTTTTTGATGTTGGGAGTTTTGTGAAATATTGAGTTTTGGTCGGCGGCGGTGCGCCTCCGTCTGTGGCGGCGTTCCGGCGGTGTTCCGTCCATGTATGAGACAGTTTCTGGTATTATATGTCTTCTACTCGTTGATACGAGCGTTTCGATATATAATATGCAAGTTTTGGAGTTCGAATGAATTTATTCGATCCGTGAGGATTTGAGTATCCGATCGACTTGTGGTTTGGACACATCGATCATGGAAGTGTTCCGGTGACCTTGGGAGGTCTCGGATGTGGTTTTGCCTCGATTGGCGCCACTTTGGGGATTTTAGTCCAAAACAGGGGTTTCGGATTTAAATCAAATGTGAATCGTTACTAAGTGGATACCGTTGTGATTAGGTACTTGACGAAGTATTTGGACGGTTAATTGGCGGATTGACCGTTTTGTTCTTGGTTGAAGACGCAGCGGGAATTCAAGGTGAGTAAATCTCACAAGGATCTTTATGAACAGAAGTACCATTATTGTTTTGGCGTTAATTATTTAACTGCAAACTATAGTTGGTATTAGTAGGCATTCCTGAGCGAATGACTACGTATATATATATTTACGTGAAATATATATATTCATGTGGATGGTATTTGATGAATAATATGCATGATGATGCTTATATTATTGTTGAATATGATTTTTCATGGAAACAATATTGTGGAAAAAGATGTTTTCTATTGTTGAAATGTATTGATGTTTGATGTTACATTTTTGAGTCAAGCGTGACTCATTTAAATGTATTGGTCTTTGTACCAAGAGTTACAGATGGTGAGCAGGGATAAGGAAAGCCGAGATTAGATGTTAGTAACGTTTTAGGTCAGGTGTGACTTACTTAACGTTCGACTTTGAGACCGGACAGGGTCTGAAGGTCATAGGTCGCAGATGGTGACAGGTTGCAGATGGCGACCTTGATGTTTGATTTCACGATCAGACGGGGTCTGAAATCATATGTCACAGATGGTGACAGGTCGCAGATGGTGACCAAGGCAGGAAGTTGGTAATCACGTCCTTGGTAGGACGAGTGATTACGATTTCAATAGAGCTCTAGTCTGTCTGTCATGATAGCTTATGGGAGTAACGGTCGAGGTTGCTTGAGACTCATAGGTATGCAGCTTAAAGGAGAGTTCTGATGGCATTCTTCTTTAATTGTCTAGATGAGACGTGAATTGCTACTTGATGGTTAAGTTAGCAAATAGGGCATGGTCATAGTGGTGACTCATGTTGTCCTTTCTATGGAAAGGATATGGAATGTTAGAAGGAAATCATGGTGGCATGTTCCTTAAGTAGATTGACGTGAGTTGTTGATTGATGTTCATGAGTTACTCATACGAGCTTGAAGAAGCTTACCGGGTTTGTTGTTTGGCAACCCCGGTGCACCATTCTATGGTGTAGGGGCTAATCCTGCAGGTCAGGAAAATCGTGGCTGAAGCTGAAGGAGCTTGTTGGCAGCAGAACGGGTAGGAAGCAATTTTTGTTGGCTTTGCCAATATATGACTTCCGCTATGCAGTAAGCTCTGAGGAGCATTTACGTTTTATTTTGTGATGACAATTTGAATTCGTAAATTTTTGTAATATATAACTCTGTGGAGCGAGTGTATATTAACTTGGATGGTTCAGTGTATCAGTAAGTACTTGTTTTAAGGGAAAGATGTTCCAGGTATTTGTATTGATGACTGAACATTCACGCATGTATAATTATGGGATTATATATATCGATTTTTATTGTTGTTAAAAATCAGGGGCGTGACAGATTGGTATCAGAGCGTAAGGTACATATTTGGTGACAGTCAATACTCCTCGAGTGATGGCCCGTCTGCAGCGGATCCCCATCGGATGCTCTTCGGTATTGATATAGTCATTGGGTATGTAGTGAGCGTTAGGATGTGAGTCGTCAGGGTAGTGTTGGCTCAGTGGATGAAGGTTAGGAGCTAGATGTAGCTTCTATGAGTTAAAGACTTTTGAGGAATGATGACCTTTAGTTTTAACTCAAGATTGACGTAGGGGATGGAATTGTATCCTCTGACGTAGTATCGTGGTTGATTGAGTCATAGCGTTGACTTATACTTGTGTTTGAGGGTCATACAGGTATTAACCACATGTTGCTATGCTCCTTAGGTGATGGATTCTCAAGGAGGCAGAGCTAGGGGTCGCGGTAGACCCAGAGGCAGGGGTAGAGCCCGAGGTAGGGGCAGGATTCCTCCTCCTGTTGAAGAGGTATTCGATAATGACGTTGAGGCATCGAATGTTGAGCTGCCTGTTCCACCTGTTGTGGAGGCCGCAAATGTTGTAGATCCCATTCGTTTGTCAAAGTTGGCAAAGGAGATATCGAGGTTGGGAGGAGTCCCATTTCAGGGAGGTACGGATCACATGTTGGCAGATCAATGGATCGAGAACATGAAGACCTACTTCGAGATGGTCGTCTGCGACGACATTGAGAAGAGGAAGATTGCCACATTTATGCTCCAAGGCGATGCACGGGTGTGGTGGAACGGCACACAGAGGGTGATGGATGTGTCCACCATGACCTGGGACGGTTTTGTGGAACTGTTCAGGAGGAAGTACTTTCCGCCTTCTGTGAGGGAGCAATTGGAAAGGGATTTTGTCTCGTTAGTCCAAGGGACTAAGAGTGTGAGGGAGTATGAGGCTGAGTTCTCAAGGTTGTACCGCTTTGTAAGGCAGATGGATGCTGAGAGCTTAGCTATGAAGTTTCAGTGGGGACTGAATGCTTCAATCCGGCGCGATGTCGCTGTTCTGGAATTGAAGACGGTGGAACTCATTTTCGCTAAGGCTATGGCCATTGAGCAGGAGAACCTGACTTTCCAGGAACAGGAATCGGCTGAGAGGGATTTTCAAAGAAAGGGAAAGGCAATTGCGGGGAGCAGTAAAGCATCTGGAAATCGAAGTGGATTCTGGAAGAGACAGAGGACTAATCAGCAGGCGCCAGCTAGGGCTGCAGCTGCACCTGCTAGGGTTGCACCTAATAGGCCGGTGGCGAACCCGAAGTGTTTCAATTGCAATGAGATGGGCCATGTTGCTCGAGCTTGCACGAAACCTAAGAACTTGGCATGCTTCACATGTGGCCAGATGGGGCACTTCTCAAGGGATTGTACCCAGCAGGGTAGGGGACAAGGGAATCAGCAGAGGCAACTGCCTCAGGGGCAGGCTAGAGTGTTTGCTATTGGTCAGCAGAATGCCGGAGTGGAAGGTACCTTATCCTTATTTGATTTCTTTGCTAGGGTGTTATTTGATACGGGAGCGTCCCACTCTTTCATATCTAGTTCTGTGGTTGATATGTTAGGTTTGACTCCTAGGCCTCTTGCTAGACCCTTGTGTGTTATTTCCCCACTTGGTGTTTCCCTTGAGCTTGATATGTTTTGTGATGCATGTCCAATTGTGATTGGTGGTAAGGAGTTTACCGCGACCTTGATTGTGTTAGCAGATCATAAGTATGATGTCATTTTGGGTATTGATTGGCTGAGGCCAAATCATGCTATGATTGATTGCTTTGAAATGGTAGTGTCATTTCATATACCTGGACAGCCAGTGTTTCGTTATCGGTGTCTTAGGTCAGATACTGCTATGAGGGCAGGATTCTTAGCTCACGTGGAGTCAGTGAGTTGTGCTGCGGTTATGACAGAGATTTCTGTGGTTTCCGAGTACAGTGATGTATTTCAGGATATACCAGGGTTACCTCCAAGGAGGGTAGTGGACTTTGCTATCGATGTGATACCAGGTACTGCACCTGTATCTATGGCACCATTTCGGATGGCACCAGCTGAACTTAGAGAGTTGAAGGAGCAAATTGATGGTTTACTTGAGCAGGGGTTCATTAGACCTAGTACTTCTCCTTGGGGTGCACCTGTGGTGTTTGCGAAGAAGAAGGATGGTTCACTAAGGTTGTGTGTGGATTATCGGCAGTTGAACAAGGTGACGATTAAGAATAGGTACCCTTTACCTAGGATTGATGACTTGTTTGACCAGCTTAAGAAAGCTACTGTATTCTCGAAGATTGATTTGAGATCTGGATATCACCAGTTGAGGGTGAAGGACGAGGATATTCCTAAGACTGCTTTTAGGACCAGGTATGGACACTTTGAGTTTGTTGTCATGCCTTTTGGTCTAACCAATGCACCTGCTGCATTTATGGACTTGATGAACCGTATGTTCAGTCCGTACTTGGATAAGTTCGTGGTAGTGTTCGTGGATGATATTTTGGTTTATTCCAAGACGTTGGAAGATCATGATAGGCATCTGCGGATTGTACTACAGATTTTGAGAGAAAAGGAGTTGTTTGCGAAATTCGAGAAGTGCGAATTTTGGCAAAGAGAAGTTAAGTTCCTTGGTCATGTAGTTTCGAAGGATGGAGTCTCTGTGGATCCTTCTAAGGTGGAAGCAGTGATGAACTGGGGCCAACCCACTACAGTTACTGAGGTACGTAGTTTTCTGGGTTTGGCAGGTTATTATCGGAGATTCATTGAAGGATTTGCTAGTATTGCTGAGAAATGTTTAGACCAAGTTGACCAGGAAGGATGTTCAGTTTGTGTGGACTGAGAAATGTGAGCGAGCATTCAATGAGTTGAAGAGAAGATTGACCACAGCCCCAGTGTTGACTATTCCCACAAGCGGTGGTGGTTTAGTCATCTATAGTGATGCATCTCATCAGGGTTTGGGGTGTGTGTTGATGCAGCATGGCGGTGTTGTCGCTTATGGCTCTAGACAGTTGAAGGTGCATGAGCGTAATTATCCCACTCATGATTTGGAGTTGGCTGCAGTTGTGTTTGCCTTGAAAATTTGGAGGCATTACTTGTATGGAGAGAAGTTCGAACTCTTTTCGGATCATAAGAGTTTGAAGTATCTGTTCTCTCAGAAGGAGTTGAACATGAGACAGAGAAGGTGGATGGAGCTCATAAAGGACTATGATTTCACCTTGGAGTATCATCCAGGAAAGGCCAATGTGGTGGCGGATGCTTTGAGTAGGAAGCCCAGAGGTATTGTTGCTTCTGTTATGGTCCAGGAGTGGCTTATGTTGGAGACTGCATCTGAATTTGACCTTGTACAACCAAGAGTTGAGAATGGGAGTTTCCTTGGAAGTATCACGGTACAGCCTACCCTGATTTCCAGGATTATTCAGGGTCAAGCGCAGGATGTGTTCTCACGTGCAAGGCTGGCAGAGTTAGTTGCAGATTTGATTGATGATTGTCCTTCTGAGTGGGCAGTTGGATCCGATGGTGGTTTGAGGTTGAGATCGAGGTTGTGTGTTCCGGATTGTGATGAACTCAAGGGGGAGATCCTTCGGGAAGCACATCGATCTCGATACACTGTACACCCTGGAAATACTAAGATGTATCGGGATTTGCGAAGGCAATTCTGGTGGAATGGGATGAAGAAGGACGTGGCAGAGTATGTTTCCAAGTGTCTTACTTGCCAACGTGTGAAGGCTGAGCATCAGAGACCTGCAGGTATGTTGAAGCCATTACCTATTCCCGTGTGGAAATGGGAGCAGATCTCAATGGATTTTGTCACTGGACTGCCTAGGTCCAAACGGAATCACGATGCAGTGTGGGTGATCGTGGACCGTTTGACGAAGTCGGCGCACTTCCTACCTGTGTCAATGATGTATTCGGTTGACAAGTTATGCGAGCTTTACATCGAGGTGATCGTGAAACTTCATGGAGTGCCTGTGTCGATTGTTTCTGATCGTGATGCTCGGTTTACTTCAAAATTTTGGAGCGGTTTCCAAAAGGCCATGGGAACTGACTTAGATATGAGTACGGCATTTCACCCTCAGACTGATGGGCAGACTGAGCGAGTGAATCAGGTGTTGGAGGATATGTTGAGAGCCTGTGTGTTGGACTTCAAGGGAAGTTGGGAGGATCATCTGCCGTTGATTGAATTCTCCTACAACAACAGTTATCACTCCAGTATTGGTATGGCACCATATGAGGCCCTGTATGGTAGGCCATGTAGATCTCCGATCTGCTGGGCAGAAGCGGGAGATAAAGTGTTATTGGGTCCTGAGATTGTGCAGGAGACCACTGAAAAGATTTCAGTTATCAGGGACAGGATTCGAACAGCACAGAGTAGACAGAAGAGTTATGCAGATTTGAAAAAGAGACATGTTGAATTTAATGAGGGTGATCATGTGTTCTTGAAGGTCTCACCCATGAAGGGTGTGGTGAGATTTGGCAAGAAGGGGAAGTTATCACCAAGGTTTGTTGGACCTTTTGAAATTCTGGAAAGGGTAGGAGATTTGGCTTATAGGCTTGCCTTACCTCCTAGTATGTCTGGTGTGCATAATGTGTTCCATGTGTCTATGTTGAAGAAGTATGTCCAGGATGTGTCACATGTGATCGATTATGGCCCGATTGAGGTGCATGCGGATACGACCTTTGTTGTTGAACCTGTTCGTATTCTGGATAGGTCAACAAAGCAACTTCGAAGGAAGGAAGTTGACTTGGTCAAGGTATTGTGGAGTCACCATGACGAGGGTGATGCTTCTTGGGAGTTGGAGTCGGATATGAGAGCGAAGTACCCACAGTTGTTTGTTGATGAGCAAGCGTGAATTTCGGGACGAAATTCCTTTAAGGAGGGTAGAATGTGATGACCTGGATTTCTGTTATTTAATTTTGGTAATTAATAATGGGCCAGTTGTGCGAATAATTATTATTGTGCTTTATTCGTAGATTGTATGTGAAGTGGAATGGTTTTCGTACGTATAAATATTTGAATTTCACAGTTTAGGAGGTCGTGTGAAGTTTGACTTTTTATATGTTGGGATTCTCGGAAAACTTCCTTCACGAAAGTTGTAGAGCGCGTCGATACGAGTTCGTGGACATGCGGAATGTGGGAATCGGAGTTCGTATGAGGAAGTTATGGCTATCGGAAGAAGTTTCCGTTTTAGTATAAATATGGAAAATCTGAAATTTTATTTCATTTTTCCCTTTCCTTTTCCGGAAACCCTTCTCCTCTCTCTCTCTTCTCTCTCGGTCGACCCCTTCAGAAACGAAAATCTTCGACTGACCCGACCCGGACCCGGCCGACCCGACCCGACTTTTCCGGCGGACTGCGGCGGTCTCCGGCGACGAAACTTTCCAGACAGGTTCGCCTCCTTGCTCCGGTCGTCTCTGTGGTGGTCTCTATCGACGATTCTCCTCCACGGCGGCGCTGCAAGGCGGTGCAGTTCGTGGTTTTTCAACCCGACCGGAAAACGCAACTCCGACGTCGGCGGCGCTTCAACCTTGGCCTGGGGAGTTCGCAGCAGCCTCCTTGTGCGAGCTGTGGTGGTTGTTTGGAAGGATACACGTGAAAACTCGATCAACTCAGTTGGGATTACTGTTCACGGCTTGTGAGGTAGTTTTCGATCCCTTATGGTTGTTTTCTGACTTCGAGCTAGTTATGTGTTGGCACAAGCATGCTTAGATGAAGCTTTTTGATGTTGGGAGTTTTGTGAAATATTGAGTTTTGGTCGGCGGCGGTGCGCCTCCGTCTGTGGCGGCGTTCCGGCGGTGTTCCGTCCATGTATGAGACAGTTTCTGGTATTATATGTCTTCTACTCGTTGATACGAGCGTTTCGATATATAATATGCAAGTTTTGGAGTTCGAATGAATTTATTCGATCCGTGAGGATTTGAGTATCCGATCGACTTGTGGTTTGGACACATCGATCATGGAAGTGTTCCGGTGACCTTGGGAGGTCTCGGATGTGGTTTTGCCTCGATTGGCGCCACTTTGGGGATTTTAGTCCAAAACAGGGGTTTCGGATTTAAATCAAATGTGAATCGTTACTAAGTGGATACCGTTGTGATTAGGTACTTGACGAAGTATTTGGACGGTTAATTGGCGGATTGACCGTTTTGTTCTTGGTTGAAGACGCAGCGGGAATTCAAGGTGAGTAAATCTCACAAGGATCTTTATGAACAGAAGTACCATTATTGTTTTGGCGTTAATTATTTAACTGCAAACTATAGTTGGTATTAGTAGGCATTCCTGAGCGAATGACTACGTATATATATATTTACGTGAAATATATATATTCATGTGGATGGTATTTGATGAATAATATGCATGATGATGCTTATATTATTGTTGAATATGATTTTTCATGGAAACAATATTGTGGAAAAAGATGTTTTCTATTGTTGAAATGTATTGATGTTTGATGTTACATTTTTGAGTCAAGCGTGACTCATTTAAATGTATTGGTCTTTGTACCAAGAGTTACAGATGGTGAGCAGGGATAAGGAAAGCCGAGATTAGATGTTAGTAACGTTTTAGGTCAGGTGTGACTTACTTAACGTTCGACTTTGAGACCGGACAGGGTCTGAAGGTCATAGGTCGCAGATGGTGACAGGTTGCAGATGGCGACCTTGATGTTTGATTTCACGATCAGACGGGGTCTGAAATCATATGTCACAGATGGTGACAGGTCGCAGATGGTGACCAAGGCAGGAAGTTGGTAATCACGTCCTTGGTAGGACGAGTGATTACGATTTCAATAGAGCTCTAGTCTGTCTGTCATGATAGCTTATGGGAGTAACGGTCGAGGTTGCTTGAGACTCATAGGTATGCAGCTTAAAGGAGAGTTCTGATGGCATTCTTCTTTAATTGTCTAGATGAGACGTGAATTGCTACTTGATGGTTAAGTTAGCAAATAGGGCATGGTCATAGTGGTGACTCATGTTGTCCTTTCTATGGAAAGGATATGGAATGTTAGAAGGAAATCATGGTGGCATGTTCCTTAAGTAGATTGACGTGAGTTGTTGATTGATGTTCATGAGTTACTCATACGAGCTTGAAGAAGCTTACCGGGTTTGTTGTTTGGCAACCCCGGTGCACCATTCTATGGTGTAGGGGCTAATCCTGCAGGTCAGGAAAATCGTGGCTGAAGCTGAAGGAGCTTGTTGGCAGCAGAACGGGTAGGAAGCAATTTTTGTTGGCTTTGCCAATATATGACTTCCGCTATGCAGTAAGCTCTGAGGAGCATTTACGTTTTATTTTGTGATGACAATTTGAATTCGTAAATTTTTGTAATATATAACTCTGTGGAGCGAGTGTATATTAACTTGGATGGTTCAGTGTATCAGTAAGTACTTGTTTTAAGGGAAAGATGTTCCAGGTATTTGTATTGATGACTGAACATTCACGCATGTATAATTATGGGATTATATATATCGATTTTTATTGTTGTTAAAAATCAGGGGCGTGACAGAGTTATTGTCTGTCTGCCATGATAGTTTATGGGAGTAACGGTCGAGGTTGCTGGGGACTCATAAGTATGTAATTATAGGAGAATTCCGAGAGTATTCTTCCTTTATTGTCTAGATGAGACTTGAATTGCTTCTTGATGGTTAAGTTAGCAAATAGAACATTGTCACAGCGGTGACTTATGTTGTCCTTTCGGTGGAAAGGATATGGAGGGTTAGAAGGTACCTTATCTATTTCTACTTGGGTTGCTAGAATGATGTGTGATAGTTGTGTACTTCTTTCCTTGTGTTGGGTTTTCCCTGTTGTCTAGAGTTAGACTTTGAGTGTGGCTTGTGGTGTGATGCATCCTTCATTGTTGTGGTAGTAGAGGGTCTATACCACTTTGATTGTGATTACAATGACAGGTGATGATTTATGTGTGGGTCAGGCGGGGCTAGACTTTAGCTTGATTTTGTGTCCCCAGGTTGGGTAGACACTTATTAAGTTGTGATATGTAGGCTCGATTAGAGTTGAAATGAAGGTTTCATTTTCAATTCTTGTAATGCAAGGTTTGCATTATTGATGATATGATGCAGATACTGTTGTGATAACAGGATTCTGGACTCTTGTGTGATCTGTGCGTAGTGCTACAGTCACAGAGTCTTTATTGGATAGTGTACGAGGATGAGATCCATGAAATGATTGGGTTACCACCGAGCGGTGTGGTAAAGATTCCTAGAATTGTGATACTAGGTAGGGTACCTGTATCTATTGTTGATCTAGGTATGTTGAACAATGAGGCAAGAACAGGTTGCTGAGGAATGAGAATTGGATCTTTGGGGATGAGTTTATTCGTACTTGTGGGTGTGGTACGTTTAAATTTCGGGACGAAATTTCTTTAAGGGGGGTGGAATGTGATGCCCCGGAATTTCGTATTTATTTTCCGAGGATTTTCCGGAAATTAAATTGTGGTTATCGGACGGTTTCGTGGCTCGTGGATGGAGTGGAAGTATTTCGGACGAATTTTTATTCGGAAAGTATGACTTTAGGGGGTTTGCAAAGGTTGACTTTTGAGGTGTTGAGATTCTCCGAAAACTTCCTTCACGAAAGTTGTAGAGCGCATCGATACGAGTTCGTGGACATGCGGAACGCGAGAATCGGAGTTCGTATGAAGAAGTTATGGGCTTCGGAAAAACTTTCCAATTTGGTATAAAAGGACAAAAATTTCCGGAAATTGCAAAGAAGGCCAGGTTTCCATTTTGGGAAACCCAGCTCTCCCGAGCCCCGTTTCGCCCCTCCAATTCGCCGGCGTCGTTCTCCCTCCTCCGGCCACCAATCGACGCAATTCCAAAGGGAATCCTGCTCGCCTCAGTCCCCTCTACACGTCTGTGGTGGTAGTTCGTCGTGGGAAGCACCGTAGGCGGCGCTGCAAGGCCGAGAAGAAGCCGCTTCGGGGATGAAATCGCCTTGATCGGAGTCGGAAATTCCGGCCACCTTTGCCGGTGATTCTTGAGGGCTTTTGGAGCTTGGAGGACGTTGATGCTTCCCACAAGGTGGCTTGCATCGATTCAACTCGTGGAGGCCGAATTTTGGAATTGAAACTCTAGGGTTTCAATCGGTCCGGTTTGTTCTAAGGTAAAATTCGATCGATGGGTTTATAATTGGACTTTGTTGTAGTTATGAAAGTTGAAATTGGGGTTGAGATGAAGAACTTTGGTGTTGGAAGTTTTGTCAAATTCCGAGTTTGGTTTGGCGGCGGTGCCGCCACTGTGGTAGTGTTTTCCGGCGATTTCCGGCCACCTCAGGGATAGTTTCTGTTCCTGAGTTCGATCTACTCGTCGATACGAGCATTTCGATATATTGTTTGTAATTTTTGGAGATCGTATGAGCATGTTGTGATTTTTACGGTTTCGGACCGTTCGATGTTTCGATCCGTGAGGATTTAAGCATCGGATCGACTTGTGGCTTGGACACATCGATCGTGGAAGTGTTCTGGAGACTTTGGGAGGTCTCGGATGTGGTTTCGCCTTGATTGGCGTCACCTTGGGAATTTTGGTTCGATTTAGGGTTTCGAACGTTATTCCTTGTGATTCGTTAACTGAATCAGAGTTGTGTTTCCTTAGGGACTTGACGAAGTATTCTTTGGACGGCTATTGTGATTGGCTGCTTTGTTCTGTATTGAAGACGCAGCGGGAGTTTCGAGGTGAGTAATCTCACAAGGTTCATTTTGGAACGGAACACCTTATCGTTTTGTGAGTTATTGATTTAACTGCAAATTATATGTTTTAGTGGGTTGTGGATTTATGGAAACAATAGGCATGAATGATGCGTTTTATTGTTTTGGGTTGTGGCTTTTGGAAAACAAATGACTTGGAATTGTTGATTTGATTTGTTTTGAAAAGCGTTGAGATTTGTGTATGAAAACAATATGCATGAAATGATGCTTTTTATTGTTTTGTGGCTTTTCGGAAAACAATGATTATGGAAATGTCGATTTCGATTGTTTTGAAAAGCGTGAGATATGTGTAATGTTTTTGAGTCCTGTGCGACTGTTTTAATGATTTGCTCCAAGGGACTGTGCGGCCCGAGGAACGAAGGTCTATGACCTTGGGCAGAATATCAGGTAATCACGTCTTTAGCCGGACGAGTGGTTACGTTCAGTTAGAGCTCTATTCTGTCTGCCATCTAGGTAATTCATGGGGTAACGGGAATTGGTTATTGATAACTCATGACATTACGTGTTTTTAGGGAATAAAGTGTGAGTTGCTTCCTTATTAACGGTTTTTAAGGGGACAAGGTGTAAGTTGTTTTCTTATTAACGACTTGGTACGAATTGGTACGTTTTGGTACGATTGATAGAAATCAAGGTGTGAGTTGCTTTCTATGTTATTTTGATAGAATTCAAGTGTGAGTTGTTTTCTATGGTACGTTATGGTACGATTGATAGAAATCAATGTGTGAGTTGCTTTCTATGTTATTTTGATAGAATTCAAGTGTGAGTTGTTTTCTATGGTACGTTATGGTACGATTGATAGAAATCAAGGTGTGAGTTGCTTTCTATGTTATTTTGATAGAATTCAAGTGTGAGTTGTTTTCTATGGTACGTTATGGTACGATTGATAGAAATCAATGTGTGAGTTGCTTTCTATGTTATTTTGATAGAATTCAAGTGTGAGTTGTTTTCTATGGTACGTTATGGTACGATTGATAGAAATCAAGGTGTGAGTTGCTTTCTATGTTATTTTGATAGAATTCAAGTGTGAGTTGTTTTGAGAATAATGTTTAAACTGAGATTGTTTGTTTTAATGTAATCTCCTGAACTAAATTTCTATGCAGGGATTACTATGATTTTATCGATTGTTTTAATGTAATCTCCTGAACTAAGTTATATGCAGGGATTACTGCTTTTTTGGATTGTTGTTCGGATGTGATCTCCTGAACTAAGTTTCAATGCAGGGATTATTGATTTTACTTAATTTGATTTTTTTAAGTGTGGTTGTGGTTGTGATTTGGTGTGAGTTGTTTCGAGTTACTCATACGGGCTTGCAAAAGCTTACCGGGTTTGTTGTGTGACAACCCGGTGCACCATTCCAACGGTGTAGGGGTTAATCCTGCAGGGTAGGATAATCGGGGCTGAAGCTGAGGTAGCTTGTTGGCAGCAGAACTGGTAGGAAGCAAACTTGTTTGGTTTTGCCATTGTTATGACTTCCGCTATGTAGTAAACTCTGAGGAGCTTTTGCGTTTTATCTTGTTGTTGACAATTTAATTCGTAAGCTTATATAATATATGACTCTGTGGGCGGGTCAATATTGACATAGTGGGTTCAGGGCATCAATATGTATGTTGTATAAAGGGAAAAAGTTTTCCAGGTATTTGGTATTGATGGCTGAACGTTCACGCATGTATAATTATGGGGTTATATATCGATTTTTAATTGTGTTAAAAATCAGGGGCGTGACAGGAACTCACACGGATAACAATAAATAAAAATTTCGTACGCATTATAAATTAGTTTATTTCAAAATCGTTTGACACTGATTTCTGTACGTATTATAAATAATTATTTGACACTGATTTCTGTACTTATTATAAATTAGTTTATTTCAAAATCGTTAATTTTTTATGTTATGTGATTTATGGAGGGACGGATTTCGGTTACAATAAGTTTTTGGTACAGATTTATGTGTGAAATGAATATCACACGAATATCTGTGTGACATGTTAACACTGAAATCCGTGTGAATAAATAACTGTAACAGATGTCTGTGTAAAAACTAAAACTTTTTACACGGATATCCGTGTGAAAAGAACAATTAGCTACAAAATTCCGTGTGAAAAAGTATAGGTGTATATAAGGTTGACCACTTATTTGATATTGAAATAACGGTGGATTGAGTTAATTTTTTTACACAATACCTATTAATACACTATAAATAGATGGGTAATGTCAAATTTATTAATTTTCAATTTTGATTTTTTGGTTCGCACAAAATTCTTATATGTCTACTAATGTGGTATAACTAGTTTATTAGTTGTAAAGAAAAGTATACCTTCCATGAGCAACAATGTGGAGGAAATAGATTTTATCAAAATCGACCTTTGGATCGATGTTGTCATGATTAGAATAAATAGTTATGGTCAAAATTTCAGCTATTTTTGTTATCGTTTAGGTCTCGATCTACTAGATCAACCCTGAACCCTAAATACCACATAAAACTAATATGCTCATAACCGCTCATTCGCAACTTATTTTTTCGATCTGTCAGCTCTCATACTCTCATGAATATGAGGTATACCAAATAATGTAAAAATTTTGAAAAGTTTATCTCCTCGTGGTTTTACTCCCTTAGGGAAGTATATGTGTATATAAGGTTAACTACTTTATTTGATATTGAAAGAACGGCGGATTAAGTTAATTTTTTTACACCATACCTATTAATACGCTATAAATAGATGGGTAATGTCAAATTTATCAATTTTCAATTTTTATTTTTTGGATGTAACAAAATTCTTATATGTCTACTAATGTGGTATAACTAGTTTATTAGTTATAATGAAAAGTATACCTTCCATAAGCAACAATGCGTAGGAAATAGACTTTATCAAAATCGACCGTAAGATGTTATCATGATAAGAATAAATGGTTGTGTTCAAAATTTCAGCTATTTTCGTCGTCGTTTGGGTTTCGATCTAGTAGGTCAACTATAAACCTTAAATACTACATAAAACTAATATGCTCATAACCGCTCACTCGTAACTTATTTTTTTGATCTGTAAACTCTGATGCTCTCATGGGTAGAAGCTATATCAACTAATGTAAAAATTTCTGAAATTTTATCTCCTCAAGGGTCGGCTCCCCTTAGGGAAGTAGAAGCGTTTAAAGGGTTGACCGGTTTATTTCATGTCAAAATAACGGCGGATCGAGTTAATTTTTTTACACAATACCTATTAATATGCTATAAATAGATGGGTAATGCCAAATTTATTGAGAAATCGTTAATTTTTTATGTTATGTGAATTATGGAGGGACGGATTTCCATTACAATAAGTTTTTGGTACAGATTTCTATGTGAAATGAGTAACACACGAATATCAGTGTGAAATGTTAACACAGATATCCGTGTGAAAAAGAACAATTAGCTACAAAATTCCGTGTGAAAAAGTCTATTAGAGACAGAATTCCGTGCAAACAATTGAATGACAATTGCATGTGTTACTCAGATAACTATACACGGATATCAGTTACAAATGTGTAAGTATTTCACACGGATTTCTGTGGCAAAATAATTTGAAAGAAAATTATTATCAATAAAAATAATTTCAAAAAATAAGAGCGGGCTAATCAATTTATTCCCGCTCAATATTTGAATATTCCCACGGATTACTGTGGATACTGTGTGACATGTTAACACCGAAATCCGTGTGAAAAAATAACAGTAACAGATGTCTGTGTAAAAACTAAAACCTTTTAACACGGATATCCGTGTGAAAAAGTCTATTAGAGACAGAATTCCGTGTAAACAATCGAATGACAATTGACATGATAGTTATTAGTTACTAGGTAGATATACTCGGATATCAGTTGCAATTGTGTAAGTATTTCACACGGATTTCCGTGAGAATTCTATTTATAATTAGCATATTGATCAAATTCACTACAGGAAAAAGGTAAATCTCTCCCTCTCATTTCAAAGGGTAAACCCCGCTCTCTCTCTCGACCTCCCCTGCACCGCCGCGATGATGCCGAAACCCTATCTCTCTCTCTCTCTCTCTCTCTCTCTACCTCACCCGCTGACCCATTTTCTTTGTGGCTCATCTCGAAGGTGGACTGAACGGAACTATGTGAACTTGCTTCTAGTCGTGGCCGGAGGACGTGCAGTCTGCCGTTGACTCGTCGGAGGAAGGCGAAGAAGATGGTGGCTGCGGTGAGTCCACCTTGGTGGTCGGAGATCGATGACGGAGGAAAGAGTCTTCCAGATCCACTTTCTCTCTCCTCCATCTCTCTCTCTGTGGAAAGGGGGTTGATTTTCTTTAATTTTGATTCTATGTAGTTTCTGGGTTTCGTTTTGGTTTCCCAATTTGTCGATTAAGTGTTATCCCTAGTTAATTTGCTTATCTAGTTGTGCTTGGGTCTTTGTAGATACTTGATAGCTCATGAACTATGCTTGAGCCAACCAAGGCCTTGCCGAATTGCAATCTCCCAAGTCTCATCTGGTTAAACCCATTTGTTTTATTATTTATTAACGTCTGGAATAGCCTTTCCCCAAAATTATTATTGGCTGCATCACAGCCAGTGCAATATCATCCCTTTCTCTAAATTTGCTCTTTGCTATGGTTTTCTTGAGATTGATTGCATGCTTAACCCAGTTTCAATTGGTTCATTGATGAGCTTCCTTTAATATACAGATGTTGTAGGAGATATTAGTCGGTCTTAGTTTATTGTTAAATATTTTGCTGCTATCTTGTCATAACTGTGTGATGCAGTCATTATTTACTGCATCATTCTTTACACTAAATGTTCTTTCTATATGCATTATAGGTCTATTTCGTATTGCACTAGAGTTACAATGGCTCTATTCTTGCTTGCTGTTATATTCATGTAGAAGAAGAAGGAGAAGGTGGAGGCAACAACGAAATCGAGGATGGTTTCTTTAATATAAAGGCTTTAGGGAAGTATTTGAAGGCTACGGAAGCAGAGGAATATGAGAATGACAAGGAGGATGAAGAAGAAGATGGTGAAGATGAGGAGGAAGAGGATGATGCCCAGGAGGTGAGGCTGGTCTTTTATTTACTTGGTTTTGGTTTAAGAATTTTGCTGATTTTTGAATCTTTAATTTTCTGGTTTTTGCTCATTCGAATTCCTTTTGCCTGTTTAGCTCATGAATCTAGGGGAAGGTGAGGACGACGGGGATGGCATGGATGCAAGGTACTGCATTCATTCAGTTACTTGGGTTTTGCGATTATTGATTGATTATAAATACATTGTTCATGTATATTTATTAGTTTGATTATAAGGTGTTTCGGGTTGTTTCTTTCCATTTCATATGTTTTGCTTTTGATTAATCAGCGTTACTACATCTGTCTGTGTCTGTGTATCTGCATTGGTATATGCTTGACTCTACATTTGTGCTACAGATATGAAGACTTCTTTGGGAAAAAGGAACTTTCTACTCACGAAAAGCAGCAACTGAAACTTAAGTCCGAAATAGAGCAGAGGGAAAAAGCAAATATGGACCCCAAAACTTGGACCATGCGGGGAGAGGTACGTTGTTTCTCATTTCTTTTATTTTACTTTTGACACTAATTGACACTTAGAACTTCAATTATGTAGTGAAATACATGAGTCTTTAAATGGATTACACATTAGTTTTGGCTTTGGACAGGTAACTGCAACAAAAAGGCCACCGAACAGTGCGTTAGAAGTTGATCTAGATTTTTAACACAATGTTAGACCCGCCCCTCCAATCACAGAGGAGGTTACAGTAGCAGTTGAGGATATGATCCGGAAAAGGATCAAGCAGGTAAACAACATTTTTGATAGATACATTACAGAAATGTGCTTTCATGTGATCAGTTCAAATTTCAGTTATTTATTGTTTTTGGTCTTTTGATCAATCACATATGTACAAGGAACTATTTGGTATGTTGTATGGACCGCTATAAATTAGAGAAGAAAGATCCTCATTCGTCATTGTTTGACTTGTATAGTCGTATTGTTGTTTGTTTCTTCAACTTCCTCTTTTTTCTTTTTTTAAGTGGATCATAACCGGTCATAAAATGGATCTTGATTTGTTTTATAGGAACTTTTTGATGATGTTCAAAGGGCTCCTGCTTTACCTACTACAGCTCCAAGAGAAAGAAAGGAGATGGTAAGCATTATTCTATAATATCTTTGGAGTCTAATTATAGTATGTTGTAGAAACATTAACTTCTTCAATGTCTAATCTTTCTTTGTTTGATATATAGGATGAGAGTAAGAGCAAGAAAGGTCTGGCTGAAGATTATGAGGTATGTGTCTTCCGATGCAAAATGCATCACTTGGTTCACCAACATGCTTTTGTCCCTTTGAGCTGGATTAGTTTTTTTCTTAAGATCTATATGTTATATTCAGAAGTTGTTTTCTTATGATAGTATGCTCAGTTACAAGGATAAAGTGCTGAGTAGCTATTTTATCTACCTTCTGCAGCAAGAGTATTTGCAAAAGATGAATGCAGATTCCGGCCCATTGTCATCCAAAGACAAGCAGAAGAATGAGGTACATGTTTTGATTGCTGTTGTTTCTATCTTTGCTACGATTTTATGTTTCTTTGTAATACATAGAACTTTAATCTCCTTGTATACACAAATTTATGCATACCTTTATGAATATCTTTTGAGGTTTTGTATTATGTGTTCATCCTCCTCTGTCACAAAAGGGTAATTAGATTGTTAAGCATATCACGGTTGTACCATTTATAGGAGGTATGCATTTTCTATAAACAAAATTATCTCTGAAAAGGAACTTGGGCACGCCACTCACAACTAACTATCAGAAAGAGGACAATGAGTGCAGCATAAAGAGGAGTTTCACCAGCTAGGTGGGGTGTGGTTGCAAAGTTGCAATGCCTTAACCATTCTATTGTGATTCCATCCTCAGCCATCAATGATGTGTATTGACATGAAATGCTTCAAACTGTTCCAGATTCGCAGCTGAACTAAAAGTGTTAGTTTCACCTACCATTATCTAGTTTGATGGTTGTGTTTTTGTCTACTTTGAGTTAGTCCTTAAAGCATTTTGATGTATGCTCATTCTTGGACAAGGATTATGTTGTTAAAGGGGGAAAATCTTAGTGATATTCCACCTTCAACAACAATGTATACTAGGAATGTAAAGAACATCTTGCTATGAATGTAAAGTTTATTCATGTTCGATTGAGTTGTGGATTTGTTCACTTGATTGTAAATATTTGAAGTGTATTTATTGTACAGAAATAAAACTATTATTATGTTCGGGTTGCAAATTAATTAGTAGATTTTTTTTTTTAAAATGCTGTCACTATTACACACAGAAATCAGTGAGAGTTAGGGTACATGGATCTCACACGGAAATCCATGTCAATAAGGTTATAGGTTTTGACACAGAAATCAGTATGAATTGCATTTCACACAGAAATCCGTGTGAAATACAGTTTACACATTTGGCACAGAAATCCGTGTGAAATAGAGTTGTTCACACGGATTGCGTTCCATTCCGGTAATTTATATTTATGGAATTATAGTGGGGCCCACGTAACCTTTTCACACGGACAACATAATCCGTGTGAGATATTACCCCCCCCCCCCCCCCCAAACCGCACGGTAACACCAATCTGTGCGTGCACTGTGTGTAAAAGCTATCACACATTGAAATCCGTATGAGAAAGTCTTATTACCCACAGATTAAAATCCGTGGGTAATTGTTGTTTTGCTAGTAGTGTGACCTAGACCAGATAATTCTGAATAAAGAGTGAAGCCTAGCATATCTAGCTACATTCTTCTTTTGAAAAGTGCTCGAGATATATACGGATAGTTCTCTTCTCATAGAAAAGTCCAGGCTTGATTGCTAACGCATTTTCTGAAGTAAAATCCCTGAAAGTGCTCCCTTGAGTGACAAATGCTGCGGGGTTGTCCAAATATATAGAAGAGAATCCTTCCAAAGAAATACCGAATTATTGCAAGTTTTAAGGAATTCTGCTTTTAGACTTCCCTTGAGTGACAAATGCTGCGGGCCGGGGTTGTCCAAATATATAGAAGAGATCCGTTCCAAAGAAATACCGAATTATTGCAAGTTCCAAGGAATTCTGTTTTTAGATTTCAACCTAATTAGTGAACTGTGTTGGCATTTGACTCCAATCAAGCTTTATAAAAGTAATCTACTTCTTGCATCAGAAATAGGTGAACTTCTGTCTCCGCTAAGTTCTGAGAAGTTCCTGATCCAAGACTTAAAGTTCTTACAAATTTGTTACCTGAGAAGTATTTCAATGTTTCACCAGGAAGCCTTACTCCCTATCATGGAGTACCATTTTAAGTACACTTAACACTTTGTGGTTTGCTACAAATGGGTCGATGAATATCACAAAGTCAACTAGGTAAATCTCTTCATTGTTTCTTTTCTTTCCTGTGACTTCACATAGTAGATTGTTAGTCAGCATCACAGGAGCGTGCATATCTCTATTTGCTTTGTAGTTCACTTATGTGGTAGCATATTTCTATCCTCCATGAAATTATATACCACTAACTCTTTCAGCCAGAGTTCCTTCTATAACGTTTGGTAAAAATTTTGTTTAAGCTTTCAATTTCATGTTTTTCAGTCCTTTGGAAATTGTTTGGTTATTATGGCTACCTCAAGGTTTGTTTTTTTTACTTGGCTGCTTTTCCCTATTTGCCCTCGGCAAAATGCTGCTCAAACTAGAAGATAGACCAAAATACAGTACGTCCTTGCTCAAAAGTTTTCAAATAAAATCTGTAGATTAGGATACAAATGGTTTTTTTTTTTTTTTTTTTTTGGTTGTAGGATAGAAATTGTTACGCCTAGACAAAAAGTCAGCATTGGAAATCATCTCTTATTCCAAAAACTAAGACTATTGAAGGAGGTCTCTAGCCATATATTCCTATGTTTGCTTGTATAAGCTGTCTAAAGAATGTAACTACTGAAATACTATTGAAGAGGGTGTTTTTTCACCACTACTCTAACATAATAGACGATCTGTAGATTGCTCTAATTGAAGAACTAGACTGTAAGTTCACCATAAAATATTTGAAATGAAAGTAATCTAGTAATTGCAGCCAGTAAGAATATGCTTTTCCAAGCTATATTTGACAATATAATACTGTATCGATGCAGGAAAATCTCATCAGAAAGAATTTGAAGTGTTTATCGGGGAATTGTTACCTTGACTTCAGAAGCAGGATTCAACAGTTGGTGATGTTCCTCTTTGAGCTTTTTATAGCGATCAATAACTGATTTCATGCTGATAAGAAGGGTCATAGTTAGTTAACTCCACACGCTACTTTGTACCTAATAATAGTTTAAACTTCCTACTAGTATTTTGGTCATACCATGATTATTAGTAAGGATTTGGCTTCTCTGCTAGAACTATAATTTGCTAGAAAAAAAACTGCAAGGGATGAACTTGAAGTGACTTCTTGATGCTTCTTGATGTGGCATCATTTTGCCCTTAAATCTATATTTGACGGTTGTGAGTTAGATTGGTTTGAAAGTTATAATCCAAGCACATTATAGCAAGTCATATTCTAGCAGAGAAGCCGAGTCCTATTAGTAATCACTATCGATCGGCAACTTTTGTTCTGTTTGAAAGTTAGATTGTATTACATAAACCAAAGGAATCGATCAAAAAACAAGACGCATAAAAGACCTCAGCAATAAACGGCACATAGGCCTAGCAATTAAGACACATGCAGTAGCAAGAGTTTCTTTTCATTGTTGTTGTTCTCCTTGCAGTTTAGTTCGCAGAAAAGAACCATATTCATTATCGAAAAGCTAAGCATTTAGGAGATAGACCTGGGCTAGAGGATGACGTGAGAGTGACATGGAGCATGTGTGACCGTCGCATTCAGCTCCACAACAAAACCATTTGACACTAGTTGGAGAGACCCAAATTCTTATAAAAACATTGGCAATGTCCCTCTTTCCAATGTGGGATATATCTCACATATCATGCCCTAACCCTATTCTGCGTGGTTCAAAGGAACTCTATCTGTTAGGATACCGCAGTGTAGGTCTTAGCTTCTCTTTACTGCCCTAACCCTCTTTCCGCAGTTGCAGGGCATTTGAACTTTCAAAGATAGCTCTCCCTCAACATACCACGTCCTTGTCCCTCTAGTCGTACCTCTCTTAAATAGTGACATAATGTACTGTCACTATTGGAACATTTTAATTAATGAATGTCAATATATTCCTCATAACATTTTATTATTATACAAATATATTATTTATTATTTTAAACTTAAATTTTATATTTGGGTGGGTATATAATGATTAAGTTTTTCATTACAAACACCTATTTATTAGCATAAACTGACACTACAGACCCTAAGAACATATAAATCTTACATGCTATTAATTTTATGACAGATGGAGTCGATTTCTATTATCATTGATAACAGAAAGCAAAATAGAAAAGAATACAGCGGGTTCGGGGGATAGGAAAAACAAAGATGTTCATAAGCAAAATCAAATAGCACCACAATCAAATGTAAAGTAAAGAAAACACCAACCAAAGTTCAAAGAAAAATCAAAGAAGCTAGCTTTGAAGAAGATATGCAGAGACTATTACACTTAGCCTTATAGGTCACACTAGAAGACGTTAACGACCCCAAGTGCCACTTTGGGTATGCTCTTATGTGTTTTTAGGATGGATTTCACTAATTATTATGCCACGCACAAACAAACTTAGCCTCCAGGTTGGTTAGACCTCAAGACAGAGCTTTCTTAGAATATGCAAAGGATTGGGCCAAGCCTGGAAGCTAAGTTTGTTAGAAACAGTGCCTCGATTTTCGTTGGCATATTCTTAGAAAGCTAGACCTGACCCAATCCTTTGCATATTTTAAGGATATGCCAATGAAAATCGAGGCATTGTTTCTTCATAAGCTATAACAGTAGCAATCTCCTGAAATCAATTATCTCTGGTTATAAATTTTTAATTGGAAACAAACAAACTTAGCAATCTGTTATAGCTAATCCTTTGCATATTTTAAGGAAGCTCCGTCTTGAGGTCTACCCAATCCTTATAAAGAAACAGTACCTCGATTTTCATTGGCATATTCTAAATAATATGATGCGACATGGGTTTCATGGTTCTGTTTCGACGGCGGCACGGGTTGTATGGGTGCGGGTCGATGCGGTGCGGGTTCTGTGGCGGTGTTGTCATGGCGGTGGGGTGCGTGGCGGCGCAGGTCGGGGCAGCGCTAGCCCGGAGCTGTGGTGCGGCGGTGGGAGGCAAATGGAAACTGGGCCATGCTGGGCTTGTTGAACCTTGTGTGGACCTCTTCCTTGGGTTGCCTAGGGCTTGAAATTTTGGGCTTGTAGGGTTTTTGCCCTAGGCCCATATAAATTCTCTTTGTTTTAGGGATCCTATGTTAGTAGTTTTTACTTTCAATATTTCTCTAAGTTTTTTTAGGGATCTATGCACTTTTGTGTCTCTAGTGCCTCTGGAGTAGTACTAAAGGAGGATTTACGCTAGTCTCTACGAATTTGATGTATAATGAGTGGACCTATTTCTATGTACCACCGTGGGTACTACCGCACCTTCTTGATCTGTCTAGTTGAAGGCAGTAGAAGGGTATGTAATGGCCATTCTGGCATGTGATGAATACAATTGACACCCGATTTGGGTTTGATTAAAAAAAAAGAAGATAAAATTCTATTCCAACACAATACCTAAACAAATTAATGTTAAATTTAACTTTTGTTGAGGAGGGAGAATTTAACTAAAACTCAAATTCATTCTCAAAAAAAAAAAAAAAAAAAAAAAAAAACTATTAACTCAAATTCTCCAACATTTAAATTAATTTAACTTGGGATTTTGCTGAACTTACTAAAGCATAACTTAAACTTGCTATCTATATTTCACTTTAGCTAACATAGCTAATAAAAATAGCTATTTTGTTAGCTATTACTGTTGGAGATGCTCTAAGGACAAAAGTTCAACTCTAGATATCTCTGAGGTTGATGTGATTTATAAGATAGAGAGAGAAAAGATGCCAGAAGTACTCCCTGGCTCTTCAAAATGTTTTTTAGGGAACATAGTATTAGGTCTTGAGTTCCCCCTTGTTTTTTGGTTTCCAGATCATGTTCTTTCTGTTATCCACGGATTTGCGACTGGTTATCTCACTATACTCAATAGTTAAGTCTTTATTTTTTTTTTATAATTTTTGGAGAGCAGATCAGAGATTTGAACTTGAGACTTCATTTACCATTAGAAATATCATTAGAGAAACTAGTAAGGCCAATTAAGTTCATTAATTAAGGTGTATATAGGTAATGCGCGGGGAAGATTCTTGGTATTTATAATAAGGACTATGAATCTAAAAGTAACTTCAGCTAGCACTTTTGAATGAATCTTAATAGGTTTCAGATTTGTTGGTTCCTTCAAACTCATCCCGTAAGTGAGCTCTTTTTATTTATATAATTTATTTTGAAAAAAAAAAACAATACTATTAAATGAAGCTACAAAAGACAATTGTAAGAGCATCTCCAACAACTTTCCCATAAAATCACTATTTACTATATAGGGACTCAAAAAAAAAAATCACTATAATTATAATTTTTTATCCATAATTTCAACAGCTTATTTATCATATTTTTCACAATTTATTATTCATAACTAAAATTGAAAAATATTTTTTAAATCTGAAAAAACATAATCAAATAATTAATGATTAGAAGAAAGAAGAAAGAAGAAAGAAGAAAGAAGAAAGAAGAAAGAAGACAGAAGAGAGAAAAGAGTAAATGATGATTCCATATAATTTTAGAGCTCGCTGTATAGAGAATTTATTGGAGCAAAAGAAATGCATATGTTCTCCTTAAATAGAGAAAAAAAAATGTTATAGGGAATCTGTTGAAGATACTCTAAGTACTTGTGCATGGGTCTCCTATTTATTTATGTTTTTTTTTATCTCCACCCCTACCCACTTCATTTCACTTATGGCACGTTTACTTACTTGGAATGGAAAATAATCATGAATCGGAGACAAGTGGAATGAGAGAAAAAAGGAATCGGTATTGAAATATTCCATTCCATTCCAAGTAAGTAAACGTGCCCTTAATGGATTGTGTTGTGTCAAGGTATAAAATATGTCAAAATTCACACAATTAATAAACGTGTCAGAAAATTCAAATTCATACCCAACCCATTTATTAAACGAGTTACCTGACTTAACATGCATAACTCATTTAGTAAAATAGTTGTGCCCATATAAATAATATTTGACCTAACTCATTTATGGCTATAAAATGCACAACATGCATATGACTTCAATTCACAAGAATTTGTCCCTAGACATTTATGCAGTGCTGCTCACCTAATTTACATTTTTAAAGGATTGTGAGAAATAAGTGTAAAATAAGTGTATCTCAACTCTACACCCAATCTCACTCATCCCATGATGCCAGTGAGATTCAAACTTATGATCTCCATGTTGTTGGTTATTTAGAATAACCTACAAACCACAATTCACCGGCAAACAAATATCAAATTAAAAGTAATGGACTCTAGATATGCCAAGTGGCTAAAAGACTGAAAAGATAAATATATTATTAAGTAATATATATTTGCAAGGGATCGTGTACGGTACATTAATGTACCGATACATCAAGTAGACTAGTTCCATACAGAGGTAGATTAGCTCGATACAGAGGTAGACTAATTTGAGATCAAGTCAAGCTAGTCTACTTATTCATGGAGTCAGTGTACCTTTATATCAAATCTAGTCAACTTGATGTATTGGTACATTAATATACAATAGAATTTTCCTATTTGCAAAGTAAGTTATAATACGTGGAAAATGTCTCATAGATATTGTATTTTTTGTAATATTTTACTATTTTGACAACAAATCTTACTACATTGGCGACACATGTAGTAAGTAAGAAAAAAAATTCTCACTCAAGTAAAAACAGAGCTGCTTACTTAAGAGACAATTTTTTAAGGAGTAAGAGACAAGTGGACTTGACGGTAAAGAATAAATATACAATTTTAAATTGTTATAATTTAATACATGTGGTAGAGATCTACTTGTCTCTCACTACTCCTTAGAATTATCTCTTCGGTGAGCACAACTGCAGATTAAAAAATATTAAAAAACAAGAAGACGAAATTGCTCGATCTCAAAATCAGGCCTCTCCCTCCTTCCATCACTGAGAATATCTGATTGAACATTACCTAAGAGACAATTTTTAGGGACTGTGAGAGAAAAGTGGATCTGACGACAAAGAATAGCTGTACAGTTTGAAGTTGTAATAATTGATCTCACTTGACAATATTACTGATGAATCAACTGATAGTTGGGTTCAGTGTTCCAAACAACAGATCAGCATCTTTTGCAATCAATATTTTTACTCTCACAACCATCCCTCCCTCCCTCCTTTTCCAATAAAGACAACATGTTGTGATATTGATCGATAAGATATCATCGATAATTTAAGAGTGACTTGGGGTACATGCAAGCAACCCTCAATCTTCATTAGACATTACTGATTACCACTTTGCCATTTCAAACAACCACCTTGATGCAGGAACCTATGCATAGTTGAAGCCTATGGTGTGTGCACTGTGAAAGCGTACCATATACATACATTTTCCATATGTGTGTCTGTGTGTACACACACTAGCCTTCTTCATACATGCTTTGCATGTGTAATAGTTTTTTCATTTTAAAATAAAAAAATAAATGAAATAAAACAGTTATTGCAGAGAGAAAATAGTGAGAGAGAAAAGTGGGGGTTGTGGGTTAATTTCTTTTTAATTTTATTAACAAAATCTATTTTATAATTGTCATATTTACCCTTGTGATTTAATTTATTCTCAAAGTTTTTTAATCCTTCAGGGTTAAAGCTGTCAAAATTTTCAGTTTTGGCTAACAAATCCTCTTCTTTTGATAATAGTGTGTGTGTGTAGTATCAAAAGCTGATATATATAACTTTCTAATTTCTATACCTACACCGGACTATACATAGACAAGGAAACAAACCAAATAGCTAGAAAATAAGTCTCCACCCCATATCATCTTTAAGAATGCATTATCAACCCAATCTATAATGCATGAAATTAACTTTCCAGCATCCAGTTAAACCTTCAAGTTTGTCTATCAGAACCAAACTCACATGCCAACATTATTCAGGTTTGCCCTTGACTAGTGCGATAGTGATCAGTCCACTAGCTGACCTAAATATCCTATGCTAGAAGATACAAATATATAGATCAGAAAATATAATTCAACTACTAAACCTCCATTGATCAACTAATGAAGTTAAGATTGTCAGACAAACATATAGGATATTAAGTAGTTCCATCAACAAACTGAAGTCAATAAATAAAATTATGCAATATTTGAGAGAGTGAGAAAAAGAGATATCTAACCTAGTGCTAGCATAATCATAGAGCCTGCCGGTGCTGGAGAAGATGATCAATCCAACCTCAGCATCACAGAGGACTGAAAGCTCCTTAGCCTTCTTCAGCAGCCCATTTCTTCGCTTGGAAAACGTCACTTGTCTGCTCGTCGAATTGTCAATCCTTCGGATCACAATCTTGCCTCTCCCCATCTTTACCGCAATCTCTCTCTTTGATTTCTGTGCTAGATTGGTGTATAAAACTTCAGGCAAGTTTTTAACTTTACCCAGTCAAAACCAGACAAAGCACCCGAAAAAAAAACCCAGAAACAGAAGAACAATACATATGAAGCAAAAAAAAAACAAAATCAGATCAGAGGAAGATTAACCAAGAACACCCAAAAAGAATAAACTGGATCATAATCAATTAGCCCAGAAAAGAAGTTTTCGTTTTCTTTTTAGTTTTCTCAATTAAGCAAGGTATAGAAAAGAAGAACTTACCAGTTTGGAAACTAGCTGAGCAGCTCCAGGTTGCAGCTCCAGTTTCGTATTATTTAAGGAAACATTGGGGGACACCATGCGTTTGAAACCACTAGTGGTTTTTTTGAACACTAAGGGGTCTTTATAGCCAGGCCCACGCCCTAGAGTACAGAAAAGCTTTTATACTCGCGCTCTGAAGCCGCTATTTCATTTGGTGAATCAAACAAAGGTGACAAAGGCATGTTGACTATTGTGAGAGAATAGCTGGAGGTTGTTAAAGTTACGGGGAGAGACAGGAAGGGACAGGTGTCAGAAGGAGAGAGCGAGTGGGGGCTGACGGAAAGAAGGAGTGGAGAAAAAGAGTATCCTAGGAGTCTCAGAAAAACCTGAATTCGTGAGGTTTTTAAACAGTGGAAATTGTAGCAGAGGTTGACGTATGGATGATTGACACGTTTGTTTTGAAAAACCGTGGGCGCTCCAAAAAGGGAGGGAGGATTTTAGAGGCTGTATTGTATATGGAATTAGTAATAGTTTTAAAGAAATTTATAAAATTTAAAAATTTGAGTGTATTTAATATAGATTTTTAGCGGCTCATGAAAGTTTTGGGGTATTTAATTGAAATTTTTAAAGACTTGATGAATTACATCAAAATCTAAGGGTATTCAATTAGAACTTTTAAAAATGAATGAAAGTAGCCGGAGCAAAATATCGTTTATACTTATGAAATTATAAAATCATGGATAATTATAGACTTTGTAGTGTTAACTATATATACCAAACTCCAATAATGTTCAAACCACCAGACCAAATATTTGAAAAAGTCTATCAAAATTTTATTTTTCAAAAAAAAAAAAAAAAAAAAAAAAAGCCTATCAAAGTCCTTCTCTCTAAATTAAATTGGACCTCCATCATCTCTCTTTCTTGGTTTTTTTTATCTTTTCTCTAATTTTTTATGATATCAACGTTTTTTTTATACCCAATATGTTCATTATAGTTGTTGAATGTGATTTTTTTTGTTTTTCAATTGTGATACTTGGAACCCTAATAGCAACAAAAATAATTTATGAAACCCTAAAACCCAAATATTGTGGTTTACCCCTAAAACCTTGAATAGTGTTGCTATGAAATACTGAATTTTGTCTTATTAATTATTCTCATCGATTTGAATTTATATTATGGTTCAAAGAAAGTTTTAACCATTGAATTTTAATTGATTGATAATAGATCAAGACATTGACCAATATATAACAATGGGTAAAGCTGTAGTATGTTAACATTTCTCATACATCAACTATTTTTACCACTTTAAGGACTCATGTTACCACTTTGAGGACTAATATTACTATTTTGAGGACTCATATGGTAAACTAAGAAAATTTACTACTTTAAGGACTCATGTTACCACTTTGAGGACTAATATTACTATTTTGAGGACTCATGTGGTAACTAAGAAAAATTACCACTTTAAGGACTCATGTTACCACTTTGAGGACTAATATTACTATTTTGAGGACTCAAATTACCACTTTTAAGGCAATTGTATGCATGTCATACGTTAACATTTTGTAGAATTTTCCATATAACAATAATGTTAATCGGCGAAAGAAAAATTAATGAGAATAATTAACTATAACCATCAAGTGATCTATATTGTATTTTTATGTTGATTGGAAGATTAGAAATGAGATTGAACAAAATAGCTAGATAGAGTAATAATCATTCATTTGAGTCAATTTTTACTAGAAGATACTTGACCATTGAAGAGGGAAGAATACACAATTTATAACAATTTCAATCGATCCAGTTCTCTATTTTAGTATATAAAAAGTATTGGATTGCGTCGAAGGTTTTTTTCCAGATTTCCTTCTCGTCCGGCGGCTCTCGTCGGTGGTGGTTTGCCATGCCGTATGGGTTGCTGCCGGGCGGGTCTTGAAAGCAATTGCCGGGTAGTTTCCTGAATGGGGGTGGCTTGAGGTTTAGAGGAGGGGTCCGGGCTGATTGGTTTTGTTCAGGTTCGGTGGGTGTCATCGGAAGCTTCCACGATCGATGGCGGCAGGGCTTCATCTGGAGCTTTCCGGAACATGTGGTGGTGTCGTGGCTATTGTGGTTTATCTGGGTGGATCGAGGTGGGGCACGACTTTGGTGATCTGGAAGATCGCTAAGGTGGTGGGGCCATGGTGGATCTGGAACGATCGTGGTGGAGATGTGGCTAGGCGGTTCTGCGTGGTTTTGTGGGGATCGCAATGGCTATGGGTCTAGCGGTGATCGGCGGTGCTGAAGGGGGCAATTTGGTGGCAAGCACGGTCAACCTCTTTGCTGGGCCTTGGACTGGACCCATTCTTTGGGGCTGCCCTCTTGGCCCTTAATTTGGGCTGGGATGTTTTTGCCCTAGACCCAATTCTATGTTTTTTAGTTTTGTCTAAATTACAAAATAATTACTTGTATTAGGATGCTAAGCAATTTGTAGGTTGGATGTTAGCGTGCGCACTAAACTCTGCGATGTTTTTGCACTAAATATTTGAACCTCCTGGCGCACCACAATTGCTTGCATTGGCAAAAGGAGGCTCAAATCAAAAGTATTTTTTGTAAGCCTAGTTTCAAGTTTAGTTTTGGCAAGCTCTTGGTTAACTTGAGCAAGATTTGTAATAGTGAATGGTACCGGGTGTCCTTATGGACCGTTTGTATGTGTCGTTCTGGCCATTCTATCAATGGAATTTATTTGAACTCAAAAAAAAAAAAAAATTGAAGAGGGAAGAAGTTATTATCTTGTTTTGTGTTTGGGCTGCATTGGTTTTTTTTTTTTTTTGTACGTGCTAGGAAATCTATAGAAGTCATTCATAATAAAGTATATAGATTTTCATGAATCAATAAAAAGTATGTTGCTAAAATCAATAGTTTTAAGAAATCAATAACAGTTTATCAACTTTTTAAAGAGTCTGTGAACTTTTCAAAAAGTCTGTCATTTAAAAAAAAGGCTGCACAAATCCAAATACAATACACCCCCAAATGTTTCTTCAGACTTTCTTAATTTTTATTTTCCAAAAAAAAAATCTTAATTTTTGATTCCTCAATTTCCTGATGAAGTTTTCTTCATGAAATCCACCAAAGAAAGAGTTAAAAGAAAAAAGTGATTTTGATGAAACCATGTGCGAGTCTAGATTTTTCTAAAGTTTTGACTTCTAATGATCATACAAGTTTAGACAGAGATCTTGATTCACTATGTGCAAGTCTTAAACTTCATTTCTATCTCTGCACATAAGAAAAAGCATAAAATCTTGATTGATTGTATATATACTTGATTTTTATCTAAAATTTTGGTTCCTATCAAGTTTATGTGCAAAGAAAATGTAGTCAATCAGCATATAACTCAGATCCAAAGCAATAGTTTATCAAGATATTCTGAGTATGTTTAAATCTCTCTTCTTCTTTTCAAAAAAAAATCTCTCTTCTTACAAAGCAAATTCTCAGTAATTTGGCTAGGCTAGCGAGTATAGTGATATAATTAATGCTAGATTCTAGCATTATTGGTTGTTTTCCTACTCATCGATTGTTCAAATCTCTCTTCTTACAAAGAAAATTTTCGGTAGTTTGGCCAGGCTAGTGAGTATAACAATATAACTTATGCTAGACTCTAGCATTATTGGTCGTTTTCCTACTAGTCAACTTTTCAAATATCTTTTCTTACAAGGAAAGTTGTTGGTAATTTGGCTAGGCTAGCGAGTATAACGATATAGTTTATTCTAGACTCTAGCATTGTTAATCATTTTCCTACTCGCCAGCTATTTTCATATAGAATGATTGAAAAGATGAGATTTATATTTCTGAATAAAAGAGTGCAAAATAATCATAGGTGTAGAGGTGATTATGTTTGGATAACTGTGAGCCGTTGATGTATTAAAATCTTATAATTGTAATCTGTTAATCGACTGACAACTGTAAATGCGTGCTCGCAGATGATTGTTATATTGTTCATGATGCACTTCCAACAAAATTGATTAACTTAATAAAAGTTATTATTTAATTTGAAGATAAAGGCTGTCAAGAAGATCAAATCATTTTTAATGTAGGAATACTAAGAGGGGAAAGGAGAACCTAATTAACAATCTTATCAGTTAGGGTTTACACTTTGTAACCCAACTTTGACAAAATTTTCGTCCCATGTGAAAATGATAAATGTGTATTGAAGTAAATACTTTTTAAGCATTCACATTGTACAATTCTAAAGATAAATTATTCGATCTTCTTGCCCACTTAGAAATTTGAGATGCCAATTAATTAGCTATATTTCTAGGAATACTAAGAGGGGAAGCGATAACCTGAGAATCTCATCAGTTAGGGTTCACACTTTGTAACCCAACTTTGACAATTTCGTTCCATGTGAAATTGATAAATGTGTACTTAAGTAAATACTTTTTTTAAGTATACATATTGTACAATTTCAAATATAAATTATCTGATCTTCTTGCCCATTCAGACAGTTGTTTTCATTTGTGATGCTAATTAATGAACTACATTTCTAGAATGATTTGTTGCAATTCTAGGATTTTTCTTTATCACATCAACAACTCATAATTGCAACAACTAGTTTTCTGTGAGTTGAACTCACGAACTCACGACCTCCCATTTACTAAGGAAAAACTTATGTCACTAGATCAAATGGTGGCGGGTGCAATTTTAAGATTAATTTTTTTTTTTTATCAGATAAACAACTCAAATGCTACAACTAGTCTTTCGTGAGTCAAACTCACAACCTCCTACTTACAAAGAGGAGACTATGCCACTAGACCAAATGGTATTGTGCTTAAGATTTGAATTTTATCATAAATAATAATAATAATAATAATAATAATAATAATAAATAAATAAATAAAAATTGAAAGAAAAAAAATTTGATATATTTAATAGGATTTCATTGAAAGTAAAAACATATTAATTGCAGTTAAGACCTTTAAATTTTGCAGCATTACATTTTTGGATCATCAACATCGTAATTTCAGTAGCTCTTTTACATAAATTTGCAGCATTAGGTTCTTTTCTATCTAATTTCATACCATCAACTATATTTTTGAGTTTCTCAATTACATATGGTTTTCTTTGTTGTAAATTTTTTAGTGGACTCCCTCTTGCTCTTAATTTTCTATGAAACTGAAGTAACTTCAGCCTTTGTTCAACTCTAAAATAATCCAAGTACCAAAGGATAGCTAGCTAAGAGAGGAGGTAGCATTCATTATTGCACCTTTTAACGCTGGGATTAATTTTCATGTGATTCCGTACAAGTTATCAGATTTGATGGACCACTTTTGATTTTAAAGATTATCGATCCTATTGTGGAGCCAAGCACATATTATGTGATCAGGTGAAGCATGTGAAAAGATATCGAGTCTGGAGCTCCAAAACAACTGCTTTTGATCAGGTCCAACTTCCTTGACAGAAAGAACCAAATTATTAAATTCTTTTTTAGATATTCACATAAGATCAAAGCAGATATGAAATTAAATTGTCGAATTGTGTTGATGCGAAAAAATTCAGTAAAAAATCTCCTCACCTTCTTTTTTAACTGGAGTGAGAATAAAAGCTTCGCTGTCAATGTCTTCACACTCGGCTTGTATTCACGCCCTCTGAATTTTGATCCGTCTAAGCAAGCCAAATTAAAAGAAATGGGAGAGGTACCTGCAAAAGATACTCCGATGTCTAAGTTAATGAGTGTTTAATTAGTAGTAACCACTGCAAGAGGCCTAGTGGTTCTTGCCTAGTTGGGTGTGCTCCCCAACCTAGGTTCGAACCCCGAAGCTGTCAAAGTGGTCAGGCACTGTGCTGCAATGCACAGTTGGAGCATTTCACATGCGCCGAAGGGGTTTATCTTGGGCCTAAGAAGCCTTTGGGTTCCCCTTGACAAATAAAAAAAAAAAAAAAAAAATTAGTAGTGAGTGTAATCGAGATTCATTGCCCCCTTCAAATGTTCACTTTACCAAGTATTTGTATGCAAGTTTGAGCAAATATCTCGACTAGTGCGCATAATTGTGTGCTAAGTCCGCAAATCATGCGGTAGTGGATTCACTACACCACTCTTAGGACAACGTAGAGGAGTGCTTCCCGCTTACTATGGATTTGGTCGAGCTGACTAATTCCAGTGACTGGCTACCTCCATTCTGTAACTCAAACCGTTCTCAAAATTTCCAATCCCACAAATCGCAATTACTCAACTTTAAGCGAAATAATAACTTTAAGACAACTAGATGACTAAAATATTTTAAATTTTCTTATTATTTTTTCAGTTGCAAGAGTGAGCTCAGTATGAGTTCGATTTAAAAACATAATGTGAGAAGATCGATCTTACTTCATTAGTGTAGTGATTTGATGAGTATTTGATATATTTATTTAATAAACATGACGGTCAAAAGTAGTTGATCTGCAATATCTCTAGCTCGCAAACCAAGTTTGATACATATGTAATATCAAGGTACGTGAATTCATAAGTAGGTGAGCAATTGGCCAATTCCATACCCTACGTGCAAATTCCAAGTTAATTGACGAGTGTGTGACAAGGAGTACTACTTAATTATTTGCTAGTAAGGTTAAGGTTTAAGTAGTATTTCCATTTTATAGTATGGTTTCCCAAATAAGCGAAGCTATACCGTAGTAAAAGTTAGACAGCAGCTGACTTGAGCAACAAGTATGTGATGCCCCAGAAATTCGTATTTATTTTCTGAGGATTTTCCGGAATTAAATTAGTAATTATTGGATGGTTTCGTGGCTCGTGGATGGAGCGGAAGTGTTTCGGACGAATAATTATTCGGGAAGCGCCATTTTAGGGGGGGGGTGCAAGGGTTGACTTTTTATTCGTTGGGATTCTCTGAAAACTTCATTCACAAAAGTTGTAGAGCGCGTCGATACGAGTTTGTGGACATGTGGAACGCGTCAATCAGAGTTCGTATGAGAAAGTTATGGCCATTGGAAGGAATTTCCATTTTGGTATAAATAGAAGTTTCCCAAGTTGGAAACTTACTATTTTCATTATTTCCATTTCTGGAAGGTTTCCTTTCTCTCTCTTCTCTCTCGGCTGCACCTTCAGAATCGAAGAAACCCGTCTGACCCGACCCGACCCGGCTTTTCCGGCGAACTGCGGCGGTCTCCGGCCGAGAAATTTTCCAGATGGGATCGTCTCCTCCGTCTGGTCGTCCCTCTGGTGTCCTCTAGCGCCGATTCTCCTCCACGACGGCGCTGCAAGGCGGTGCAGTTTGAGGATTTCGGACCCGGTCGGAAATCCTTGTTCAAACGTCGGCGGCGCTTCAACCTTGGCCTGGGGAGTTCGCAGCAGCCTCCTTGTGCGATCTGTGGTGGTTGTTTGGAAGGATTCACGTGAAAACTCGATCAACTCAGTTTGGATTACTGTTCACGGCTTGTGAGGTAGTTTTTGACCCTTTATGCTTGTTTTCTGACTTCGAGCTAGTTATGAAAATCCACAAGCATGCTTAGATGAAGCTTTTTGATGTTGGGAGTTTTGTGAAATAATGAGTTTTGGCCGGCGGCGGTGCGCCTCCGTCTGTGGCGGCGTTTCGGCCATGTAAGGGACTGTTTCTGGTATTATATATGTTATACTCGTTGATACGAGCGTTTCGATATATAATATGCAAATTTTGGAGTTCGTATGGATTTGTTTTGATTTTAACTGTTTCATATCGGTGAATTTATTCGATCCGTGAGGATTCGAGCATTCGATCGACTTGTGATTTGGACATATCGATCGTAGAAGTATTCCGGAGACATTGGGTGGTCTCGGATGTGGTTTCTCCTCATTTGGCATCACTTTGGGAATTTTGGTTCGATTTAGGGTTTCGAACGTTATTCTTTGTGTTTCATTGACTGAATCAAGGCTGTACTTTCCTTAGGTGCTTGACAGAGTGCATTCTGTAAGTAGTCTAGTGGTGTGAAGACGCAGCGGGAGTTTCGAGGTGAGTAATCTCACAATGTTCATTTACGAACGGGCTTACCTTATCGTTTTGTTAGTTATTTAGTTAACTACAAACTATAGTTGGTATTAGTAGGCATTCCTGAGTGGATGACTACGTATATATATATTTACGTGAAATATATATGTGTAGGTGGATTTGTGTGATAAAACAATAATTATGGGTGCGTTCATTTTATTGTTTTGGGTGTGACTTTTCGTGAAACAATATTGTGAGAGGGTTGATTTCTATTGTTTTGAAAAGTGTTGTGTATTGTGGAACATTTTAGTTCGCGGGTGGTTTATTTAAATGTGGGTCTTGTACCGGGAGTAATTGATAGGGATCAATTACGGGGAATCTTTCATTTTAGATTCGTGTAACATTTTGGGTTCAGTGCGACTCCTTTAAATGTTTTGGTATTTATACCGTGGATCCAAAGACTTACGAGTTAAGGGTCGTGGATCACGAAATGTGATCGTGGGTGGGAAAATCGGGAATCCACGCCTTTGGCCGAGTTAGTGGATACGATCAGTTAGAGCTCTAGTCTGTCCGCCGTGCTTTGTTTCTTGATTGAAACGTGATTCGTGTGGGTTTATCCCGTGATTTGTGTGAGTTTATCTCGTGATTTGTGTGAGTTTATCTCGTGATTCGTGTGAGTATATCCCGTGCTTTGTTTCTTGATTGAAACGTGATTCGTGTGGGTTTATCTCGTGATTTGTTTATTGATTTAAACGTGATTTGTGTGAGTTTATCTCGTGATTCGTGTGGGTTTATCCCGTGATTTGTTTATTGATTTAAACGTGATTTGTGTGAGTTTATCTCGTGATTTGTGTGAGTTTATCTCGTGATTCGTGTGGGTTTATCCCGTGCTTTGTTTCTTGATTGAAACGTGATTCGTGTGGGTTTATCCCGTGATTTGTTTATTGATTTAAACGTGATTTGTGTGAGTTTATCTCGTGATTCGTGTGGATTTATCCCGTGATTTGTTTATTGATTTAAACGTGATTTGTGTGAGTTTATCTCGTGATTTGTGTGAGTTTATCTCGTGATTCGTGTGGGTTTATCCCGTGATTTGTTTATTGATTTAAACGTGATTTGTGTGAGGTTATCTCGTGATTTGTGTGAGTTTATCTCGTGATTTGTGTGAATTGTTTCCTCGATCGAAACGTGCGGGCTTTTATCCCGTAGTTTTGTGCGAGTTGTTTTGAGTTACTCATACGGGCTTGCAAAAGCTTACCGAGTTTGTTGTGTGACAACCTGGTGCACCATTCCAAGGGTGTAGGGGTTAATCCTGCAGGGTAGGATAATTGGGGCTGAAGCTGAGGTAGCTTGTTGGCAGCAGAACTGGTAGGAAGCAAACTTGATTGGCTTTGCCATTGTTATGACTTCCGCTATGTAGTAAACTCTGAGGAGCCTTTATGTTTTATTTTGTTGTTGACAATTTAATTCGTAAGCTTATGTAATATATGACTCTGTAGGCGGGTCAATATTGACATAGTGGGTTCAGGGCATCAATATGTATATTGTATAAGGGAAAAAGTTTTCCAGGTATTTGGTATTGATGGCTGAACATTCACGCATGTATAATTATGAGATTATATATCGATTTTTATTTGTGTTAAAAATCAGGGGCGTGACAAAGTAACACGACAGCACTTGAATAAAGCATATTGTAGTAAAAGTTATATTTATTTTAGCTCTAGGATTGCATGTAGATTAAGCATTTGTATCTCATACCCTGGCATGTAGAAAGTATTTCAATTTCGCACCTTTTGGTGAGTAGTTGCTTGTCTTTCCCTCAATGGTGTATTATGTGCAAATAGGGACCCGAGTATGTGAACCATTTGTTTTGCAATGTCCGGTTGCTTAGCTCTGAGGACAAGGTTGTTTGCGAAATCCAATGTGAGCTAGCTATGATATTCCAGTTGATTGTGTGACCTTATAGTTTGTAAGGTACGGTTGTTTTGGAGGGAGAATGAAGGGTTGGTTCGGGTGATATGTGGTAAAATGGCTGTGTTTTGGGTCATCTAGTTGGAGAGGAAGAAAAGAATTTTTGAAAATGTGAGAGGGATGAGATGGATATGTTGTGGAATAGGAGTCCGTTTCAGGGCATTGCTGCATCGTTATCTTCTTTGACTTCTAAAATAGCGTCTCTTTTTTTTGTTTTTCTATTCACCTGGATCGGAACGCAGCAGTTATTTAGTTTTCACTACCTACATGGATCTGTTCTGGTTGGAATCATGTTGTGATATTCTAGCACTGCTTCCTTCTGCTTGGTCAAGAGAAACGAACTATTATTGCAATTTTGTTGAAGATTGCAACCTTAAACTCATGGTGCCATCCAAAGCTTCAGATCATCATACTTTCTATTGTAGTTTTCTTCTTGTCTTCTGCAAATCCATTTCAAATAAAATACCGAATTATTGAAAGTTCCAAGCAATTTTGTTTTTAGATTTCAACCTAATTAGTAAAAGGGAAACTTGTTGACTACTGTGAGAGAATCTTTGGGTGACCGCGCGTTTCACTCAAGGGTTTAACATTAGAGGGTCTTGATAGCAAGGCCCGCGAGCTAGAGTATGGAAAAGCTCTTCTACTCGCGCTCTGAAGCCACTAATTCTTTAGGTGAATCAAAACCAAGGCGTGTTGACTACTGTGAGAGAATCGTTGGAGATTGTTAAGGTTATCGGGAGAGACAGAAAGGGATAGGTGTCAGAAGGAGAGAGTGAGTGGGGGTTGATGGAAAGGAGGGAGTGGAGAAAACGAGTATCCTAGGAGTCTCAGAAGGACCCTGCATTCTTGGGGGCTGTGAAAATTATAGCAGAGGGTGACGTATAGATGATTGACATGTTATATTTGGAAAACAGAGGGCGCTCCCAAAAAGGGATGGAGGGTTTGGCTTTCTCAGTTACTTTGTTTCTTCAAACTTTCTCCATTTTTGATTTCCTCAATTTCTTGATGAAGTTTACTTCATGAAATCCACCAATGGAAGAGTTGAAAGAAAAAAGTGATTTTGATGAAACTATGAGTTAAATCTTGATTTTTCTAAAGTTCTGACATCTAATGATAAGACAAGTTTAGACAGAAATCATGATTCACTACGTGCAAGTCTTACATTTCATTTTATCTCTGCATTTGAGAAAGAGCATAAATCTTGATTGACTGTACATATACTTGATTTCTATCTAAAATTTTGGTTCCTATCAAGTTTCTGTGCAGAGAAAATTTAGTCAATCAGCCTAGCTATAACTCAAATGACATAGAGCAATAATTTATCAGCATGTTCTGAGTACATTTAAATCTCTTCTTATTACAAAGAAAATCGTCAGTAATTTTGCTAGGCTAGCTAGTATAACGATTTAATTTATGCTAGACTCTAGCATTATTGGTCGTTTTCCTACTCACTAGCTATTCAAATTTCTCTTATTACAAAGAAGATTGTGAGTAACTTAGTTAGGCTAGCGAGTATAATGATAATTTATGCTAGAGTCTAGCATTATTAGTCGTTTTCCTGCTTGCCAGTTGTTTTTATACGGAATGATTAAAAAAATGAAGTGTATATTTCTAAATAATAGAGTGTAGAATAATCATGTGTAGGGGTGGCTGTGGTTTGACTAATGTGATCCGTTGATATATTCAAATCTTATAATTGTGATCTGTTAATCGACTGATAGTTGTGCACACATATGCGCATAGATGATTATTATCTTGTGAATGATGCACTTCCAACGAAATTGATTAACTTAATAAACACTATTACTTAATTTAAAGATAAAGGCTGTCAAGATCATCAAATCATTTTTAATGTAGGAATACATACTATGAGGGCAAGTGAGAACCTAATCAAGAATCTTATCGTTAGGGTTCACACTTTGTCACCCAACACTTACAAAATTTTCTTTCCATGTGAAATTGATAAATGTGTATTGAATCAAGTACTTTTTAGCTACAACATATTGTACTTACAAACCCAAAATAAAAAAGTACACATTGTACAATTCCAAAGATAAATTATTCTGCTTCCTAAAGATAAATTATTCTACTTCCCCATTCAGATTTCAGACAATTGTTCATTTGAGATGCTAATTATTTAACTGCATTTCTGGAATGATTTGTTGCAATTCTAGGATTCGGCTATCATAAAAAATAAAAAATAAAAAATTTATTTTGTTATAAATATATATTTCATTGATCCTTCTTACTAAAAACATATATTTATTCTAGTTAAGACCATGATTTTTTGCAGTACCACATCATTTGGATCATCGACATCATAATTTCACAAGCTCTTTCATGTCCTTTTCTATTTAATTTCATACCACTAACCATACTTTAGTTTCTCAATTACATAAGGTTTTGTTTGTTGTAAAGTTTATAGTCGACTCCCTCTTCCTCTTAATTTTTTATGAATTTAACTTGAGCCTCTGTTCAACTCTAAAATAATCCAAGTACCAAGGTTAGCTAGCTAAGAGAGGAGTTACCATTGGTTATTGCACCTTTTAATGCTGATATTAATTTGCATGTAATTCCATACAACCACTTTTGATTTTAAAAGATTATCTCATGGAGCAAAACGTTTATTATATGATCAGCTGAAGCATCTCAAAAGATGTCGAGCACTCGGCATGGAGCTCCAAAAGAACTGCTGCTGATCAGGTCCAACTTCTTGACAGAAAGAACTAAATTGTTAAATTCTTTTTTGAAGTATTCATAAAAAAAATTAAAGCAGTGTTTTAGGATATGAGAATTGGAGAGAGATTGATGAGAGGAATTGTGTGTTCCACTGTTGATAATAGGAGCCCTATATATAGGGATTACAAAGTACATATGCTTATGATACAAGGAAAACTATTCCGAATAGGACTAGGAATTCTAGAACATTCTCTCCTATTACAATCACATAACTAATTCTAGTTTGATAAGGCACACTAAATGTCAACATTCTTCAACATTCCCCATTGTGCCGCTCAAACTTGGTGGTGACGCTTCAATCGTTGCCTTGTTAAAAACCTTGCTCGAGTGAAAAACCCTATGGGACAAAAAATTTCCTCGAGGAGGAGAAAAAGAGTACAACACGTCCTTCACTCTTCGAGACCGAACATTTAGACATCATACCTCACTACAACAAAACCTGGCTTTAATGACCACCGTATTGGTCACTAAAAATAGCCATTTTGGTCACTAAATATGATTAGTGACCAAATATTGTTGGTCACTGAGTGGTCACTATAGGCTCGTCACTAATTCTATTTAGAGACCAAAATATGGTTGTTGGTCACTAATGTGAAAAGATTTAGTGACCATGATTATTTGGTCACTCATCATGAAAAAAATTAGTGACCACAGAGTCCTCACTGAAAGTAACAAATTTAGTCACTAAACCACATGATTTGGTCACTAAAACCCGAGTAACATGCTTCTATTAATGACCAAACTGTAGGCCACTAAAGTTTTGATCACTAGAAAAAAAATATATATATATCTCTTAAACTTTTTTATTTTGGTCTCTACAATAGTCATCGAATAATAGCTAGCTGAAAATAGAACTGCAATAGTAATGAAACTTCTATATAATAGAAATTGTATTAAAGTAAATACATTGTGTTGCTAAAAACAATCCACATTATCACTTGCTGATCATTATCACAAGTAAATACATTGTGTTGCTAAAAACAATCCACATTATCACTTGCTAAAAACCTAAAACAATTTCAATACTTCCATGACAACAAAATCCATGAGAAAGATGGACAAGCTTTTGCAACTCTTCACATGTAGCAGTTGTAATTGATGTGCATTGAGATATCTACCTCTGAACTGACAACCCTCTTCATTATGCATTATAAGAATAAATATTGACCAACATGATGTACTGTAAATGAGAAGGCATTAGGCTAAGTTTGATAAAATAGAAACTATTGAAGCAAACATTGACATTGTACAACCAAAGTAACTGACATCGGTGATACCAACATACACAATCAATCATTACAATGGAAAACTAGAAAACAGCAGATAATGCAATGTTCTCTAGAAAACAACAGATAATGCAATGTTCTTTCTTTAGTTGTTTTTTAATTTGATAAGTGAAGTTGTACTTTCACTATACAATCAAGAAAACTATCAAATTATGACATAATCATACATAGGTGGGAAAAGAAGAACTTTTGGAAAACAATTTATCAAGAACAATTCAAGATCAATCCATTCATGCAATCTTTTATCTTATTAGTTACCATGGAACGTTATCAACCAAGAAACAAAGATCATAGCAACCAATGTCCCTTATTTTACTTCCATTTACACAGTTGATCAAGCAACGCACTTAATCCAACATATTTCGAAGACAAGTATCACACAATCAACGCAATTTGTAATCTCATGTATTCGAATCATTAAGAACAAGTGAAAATTTAGTCAATAAACATGCAAATTCAAGTACTCAAAGCAAGTCTTTTCAATGCATACATAATCTGATTTCGACCTTTGTCCAAAGCCTTTACTACTTAAGTGAATTAGGGTTACAACGCATAAACCTAATTACTAGCTCCAATTACATGCAATCATCCTAAGTTTGCAACCAAAGAACAAGAACATGCAAAAGTTTTCTATAAAACAAAATCAGATTATCATTCCATTAATTCGGCAACTAACAAGAATCAAACACACATAAACAAATCAAACATTGAAAAGAATATCAAAATTGCATCCAAAAATCAGATTGTCAACACATAGTTTTTAGTTCACACATAGAAAATCCAAAGCAGAAATTCTATCTACAATTACACCAAACCATGAGAACGATGAAAGGAAAGGCATATGAACAACCCTTAGTTACATCCCAAAGACCCAAAGCAGCTCCAATGTGTCGCAACAAGTGAAGAACACGGCAATGGAAGAGGATGGCACGGCAAAGCTCCTTGAAGATTGTGAAAACCTGAAACTAGAGAGAAAGCAAGTGAGAAAGTGAAATTGTGGAGAAAAGTTGTGTGTTTGGAAAGTCAAATACATAGAATATATATAGGGAGACGTCCCAAAGCTCTCCCAATTGGTTTCCGACTTGATTCTCCTAGTTTGTGTTGATTTAGGACTTTGTTGACACAAAACAGATTCTCGGCCAGATTGACCTCTGTGCACAACGTAGGCCATAACTTCTTCTAGAAAAATGATATCGAAAAACCGTAAAAAGATATGGAAACTAGACATTTGTAGCTTTCCAACCATATAAAGATCATAATTTTCCAAGCTTTGAGCTATTTTCGGCACTCCGTTGAAGTTGACTGCTCTGCACAGGCAGATTTCCGAATCTGTAATGGATATGATTTTAAAGCATAACTTGTGTCCAATTAGGATTCCCTTGACGTCACATGCCTCTGACAAGTCCTTCACATCACTTCTAGATGCTTCATGAATACTGCTTTCGTTCTCCTAGCTTCCACAGGTCTCCTAGTATGATCAGAACTCCATATGCAATCAGGTTTCCTAGTCAAATACTGCTTCCTTTTGCCAAATTATTCTGGACTCTTCCGGAACCTTCTTGAGTAATCCTTATTCAATAGGGACTCCTTGTCACACTAGGTTTCCTTATTTGAGTAGAATTGGGTTCCTTGTCCAAGTAGAACTCCTAGTCCAAGTCAGCTTCAGACTCCTACTCCAACTGGGATTCATTTTCCTAGTCAAACTGGGAGAATTTTCATTTCTTCATTTTTCTTCATTTCTGCGCCACTTGTGCCTTCCTTAGCTATTTTTGGACTTTGACACTCCATTTTACCTGTAAAACACTAACTAAGTTAAATTGATCAAGTTAAAGGAAATAACTTAGCAAAATATAGGGAGTTAAACATTATAAACATGGCATGCCTTGAGACGAAGAACTTGAAGATCCCTGAAAGCAAGCAATCTTCTAGGGACGACACAAGGATGGATGGCGGTTAGGATGTTGATGTATTGCATGACTTCTTCTCCTTCTTGGTTGAGACGCGGAGCTTCTGAAGACTAGAGAATGGAGAGAATTTTTCTGATGTTTATTTTCTGAGGGAAGAGAGGTGTGTTGAGTTGTGGTTAACATGATGTTAAGGGCAAAGTTTAAAGCCCGTTTATATGTTTTGAAATAAATTTGTGATTTCTTTATGTTGATTTATATGTTGCTTATGTGAGATTGCTTGATTGATTTTGTTTTACAGAAAACTTTTGCATGTTTACGTTCTTTGGTGGCCAACTTAGGATATATGCATGTAATTGGAGCTAGATTTAAGTAGTGAAGGCTTTGGACAAAAGTCGAAATCAATTAAGGAGGATTGCAAATAGATGAACTTTCTCATACTAGGTTGTGCACTTTGGTTGACATCCTTTTTTTGTTCTTCATGCATTGAATGTGTTCTTCAGTAGCTAGCTTTCTAGACTATGATTGCATGTTCAATAGATTTAATTTAGGTGCTTTCACTTAGATTAAATATTCAAGGAAAGTAAAAAATGGGAAATCGTTTGCTTATTAACGTTTCACATGGTCAACTTCTTTCTCATGACATAGATAATCAACTACAGGAATTGTGATTGGATTTCATTCATATGATTGTGGTTTTGATCTTTGTTCCTTGCGTTCCACCCTTGTAGATATGTTTTTACATTTTATTTATTTAATTTTTGATTTAATAATGCTTAAACCCCTTTATTTGTGTTTACTTGTGTATATTTCTTTTCTTTGTTTTATTTTTGTAAATAATACTTTTTACTTTTATTAATTATTTATTTGTTTTTGCAATTATAGGTGTACCCTCAATCCCCGGCTAAAACGATCCCTACTTATTCAATTCCTCACTAAATGTCATTAGGTTTTCTGCGAGAAACATATTTTCCTCACTATACACCACTTTCTACGACGAATATTTTTGTTCGTCACTAAAAGTGACCATAGTTTGGTCTCCTAAATCATCATGTTATTAGCGAGGAAATATGAGACTAGGGTGAGGAATTTTTTCATCGCGAAAACGACATTCAACGAGGAAATAACGATTTCGTCGTTATTAGTTTGGCGGAAAATTATGTAAAACCCGCCAAATTCAATGGTGACAAAATTATGGATTCCTCGCTAAAATACCGTGTTTTACGATGAACTATTTCCTTGTGAAAAGAAGCAATTAGCGAGGAAATAATGATTTCGTCGTTATTAGTTTGGCGGAAAATTATGTGAAACCCACCAAATTCAATGGCGACAAAATTATGGATTCCTCGCTAAAATCCTGTGTTTTACGATGAACTATTTCCTCGTGAAAAGAAGCAATTAGCGAGGAAATAACTATTTCGTCGTTATTAGTTTGGCGGAAAATTATGTAAAACCCGCCAAATTCAATGGCGACAAAATTATGAATTCCTCCCTAAAAGCCCGTGTTTTACGATGAACTATTTTCTCGTGAAAAGAAGCAATTAGTGAGGAAATAACGATGAAATCGTTATTAGTTTGGAGGAAAATTATGTAAAACCCGCCAAATTCAATGGCGACAAAATTATGGATTCCTCGCTAAAAGCCTGTGTTTTACGATGAACCATTTCCTCGTGAAAAGAAGCAATTAGCGAGGAAATAACTATTTCGTCGTTATTAGTTTGGAGGACAATTATGTAAAACCCGCCAAATTCAATGGCGACAAAATTATGAATTCCTCGCTAAAAGCCCGTGTTTTACGATGAACTATTTCCTCGTGAAAAGAAGCAATTAGTGAGGAAATAATACTTTCCTTACTATTAGTTTGGGGGAAAATTGTGTAAGACCCGCCAAATTCAGTGGCGACAAAACTATGGTTTTCTAGCTAAAAGTCCATGTTCTACAAGGAATTGTTTTGCCGTCAAAAGAAGCCATTATCAATGAAAATAATATTTTCCTCGTTATTGGTTTGGCACAAAATTATATAAGAGACGCGCCAAATTTAATAGGGACGAATGAAAGTATTCCTCGCTAAAAGTCTTATTTCATCGATGATTGATCTTTTTTCCTTTGATGCATTTAGCGAGGATCTAATTGTTTTCGTCGCTGTAGGTTTTGGTGGGAAAAAAAAATAAGGAAAAAAATTGGCGGGATTAAAAAAGAAAAAGGAGCGGGTAGATTTTTTCTTTTGGTGGGGCAATAAAAAGTAGTAGTAATTAAGATCGTGATAAAAATAAAAATAAATAAATAAATAAACATATAAAAGAGAACTATGACGACAAAACCCTACTTGTTAGTTTCTCCTTATCAGCTCTCTCTGAAACTCTCCTCGTGGGTATGTATCTAAAATCTTATTGTTGTTTTGTTTTGTTTGATTAATCATGGTTTGTTTTGTTGAATCTAATCTTGATATTATTTAGAATTGGATTAATTAAGTTCAATGTCAATGTATTTGTTTTTGAAGTTCTCCTTTTGGTTAATCGATTTTGTTGTTTTCTTGTAGCCTAATTCTTCTTATGTAGGAATTTGTCATAGCTTGAAGATTGAGGATTGATCCTTTATATTTTTTTCGTGGCTTCATACCTTAATTTGTTGTATTCATATGCTAAATATAGATTCTTGGTTTGGTATGAGCCTTGGATTGATTTGTTGCAGCTCCCCCCACCCAACGCCTTAATGTGTTTTGTTTGGGTCGATCTGTTGGTAGTTTTTTTTTTCCCTTTTTTTTCGTATTGCTTTCTGTTCCTTGTTGGGCTCTTTTCCCTTTTGTTTCTATTCTGTTGTTGTAATGCCGAAAAAAAAAAATAGAACTCCTGGCTGCTGCCAGCCACCCACTGGCACAGTCACACAGGGTAGTGCAGCTATGAGTTATATAATATGTATATGTCCATATGTCACTGAACTTAAATGCATGATATAAAACCAGAGGCTCTAAACCGGAAGCTGGGGAAAGCTAGCAATTGAGCATCATCAGGAACAAAACTCATGTGGTCAGTTTTATAAAACAAAAAGGGGGAGCTTCAAATTTAATTGCTAGCTATAGCCTCATTCTCAGTTGGAATTGATGGCTGTTTTTTTTTAGGGTAGCTAATCCCAATGCGGTTAAACATGCTCAGGTCCCATATGTTTTGTTTTCTTCTATATATCCACCACCAATATTGCTGTTCAGACCTAGCTAGTCGAAAAAAAATATATTGCTGTTTTGTTTTCTTCTATTATTCTGAATAATTCTTCTAGAGAGAACCTCATTATATATATATATATATATATATATATATAGCAGAAAGATGGATATATCTCCATGTTTTCAGTTGTATATAGATTTGTCTTTGAATAGTTTTTTGTATGTTTGGTTTGTGTCAAAAATACTTTTCTAAAGTTATTCGATGTTTGCTTTAGATTGGGGCTGTGTTTTTGCTTCGTGAAATTGTCTTGCTCTTAGATTGGGGATGTTCTAGAGGTTGAGGATGCCAATGAAGAGGTAGATGAGGATGGTGTTGATCCTGTGGCAAATGATGTTTATCAACAAGATGAGTTTAATGATATTCAGTGGTTTGTTCAAGAAGAGGGTCTTGAAACTCCTGAATTGCATTTGGACGATATTGAGCCGGATGTTATTGCTTCAAATATTGTGAACAATGAATGGATGAACGATGGTAGGAGCGATAATTTCATAAGCAATGATATTGAAGAAGAAGAAATATGATATTGAAGACGGTGATGAAGAAGAAATCATTTCAAGCGATGAGGATAGTGATTAGTTTATAATATAGCTTAATATTAATTTTTTGTTATTCATTTTTTTTTATGGACTAAACCTTATTATAATGTGTGACGTTTTGGGATTGAGATTTATAATGACAAATGGTAGTGGTAATTATTCTATTTATATTTATTTAAGGTTTATTAATGCCTCTTTGGCTACTGCTTTCTTATCTATCGTTATAGATTTTTTTTTTCCTTTTGACAGAGTTATTTGTTAATTTTGCATTTTTTACAATAGTAGTCACAAGATGCGCCTTTCCAATGTGTCTAACATCCAAAAGCCTACTACTGGTACGTATTGTATTTTGTTTTTTTATAAGTTTATAACTCATTTAGCTGATTGATTGATTAATAATTTAATTTAACATGTATATATATGTATAACAACAGGTAATGCATCGAGTAAATAACGCTCTCGTGTGCAAACTACTGATCAGCCATGCCCAAATGGATCCCGTTCTACTTCAGGTAATTCTTCAATTTTTGTTTTGCTACAACAATATTTACAGAAAGTTAGATTTAACTTATTTATTTGACTCATATTGATTAATTTAACATGTGTGTGTAATAACAGGTAGTGCAATGAGTAAACGCTCTCGTGTGCAAACTACTAATCAGTCATGAGAAAATTATGTAGAAGATGGACTCAATTCTGCTATTGTTACCACTACAGAACGAACTACTACTGGTAAGTAGTATTGCAGTCTTCTTGAATTCAATTTTTATCACTTTAATTATTTATGTACTAAGAAGTATAGGGAAAAGAGAGCGAAATGCAATTTTGTTTTCATGAATTGCAAATTAGAAGGGTATCCCTAAATTATATGTATAATGACAGGGGTCAGAATTAGTTCACGTCTTTAGCATCAAACTGCTAATGATCAGCTATTGATAAATGTTACAACTGAAGAGCAAAATGATAATGTGCTGTCAGCCAGTAATCAAGACCCTCCTACAGGTATATATATATATATTGTTATATTTTGAGAACTAAATATATTTGTGTACATTAATTAAGAATTATGTTAAAGGTCCAACAAAAAAGGTGCGGGGAAAGACAAGAGGAGTGAATGCAGATAAGGTGCTTTCTCAATTGAATGCTAAAATACCTGTCACTTTTACCGAACAAAATGGTAGGCCTACAGGCCCATATTCTGAAATGTTGGCCAATGAAATTGGTTTCACAGTTCGAAACCATGCCCCACTAAATGTGGAAAAATGGAAGAAGATTCCGAAAATTGAAGTGGATAAGTTGGTTAAAAGAATAACGGTGAGTGATGGTTTGTTTTTCTAAAATGTAAGTTTACATTGATGACTTTAATTAAATATTTTGTTTGACATGAAATTATTTATATGCAGAACAAGTTTGACATTGACATGTCTCTCCCTTGGGTCGAGAGATATGTAATTACAACATGTCAGACTGTATTTTGTAATTTTCGTTATAAGTTGAAGAAACATTTTGAGAAATTTTCAACAATCGAGGAAGCAATCCAAAACAAACACGATGATGTCAAGACTTAGGAAGAATGGGAGTTTCTCTGTGCTCGTTTTTCTAGTGAAAAGTTTCAGGTACAATATTGTTTATTTTTTTAACTATTTTTCAACACAGTTCACTTTTTTGTTATCTTAGTTTTCGTTTTTATTCAGATTCCAACTAACTATTGGATATTTCATAATAATTTTCAGATTCGTTCAGAGAAGAATGCTATAAATAGGTCAAAGTTGACACATCACCACAAAGCTGGGTCAAAGTCATTTATGTCTCACCAAGAGCAAATTGTAAGATATTTATAAATTTTGTTAATAAATTTATAGCTTCAATATATATTTGTAGATGTTAAAAGAATATGTTTGAATGCAATAGGCAGCACAGACTGGAGAGATGCAAGGTGCAATTGATCGCTTTGAAACAAAGTACAAAAGCACTAAAAAAGGTTGGGATTTGGGAGCAAAAGCAAAGTGGGTAAGTAACTTGTTAACGATACATACGTATGGACAAAAGTTCTATAATGTATATATGTTGACCATGACCATATGTGAAATTAATATAAATTCCCTAAATATGATTAAATTGATCAGGTTGTAATTGAGAAATTGCATATCATATCTAACTGTATATATTTTTTATTGTAGGATGAAATGATTAAGATGCGAACTGAGACAACTCAACCTGATGGAACTCGGACAATGACAGATGATGAAATTTGTGCAAAAGTCCTCGAAGTCAAATCAGGCTACATCAAGGGTTGTGGTTTTGGCCCTAGACCTCCACCATCAAGGGTCTCTCATTCGTCGATAAATGAAATGTCTGAAAAGAACAAAGAGTTGCAAGAACAGCTTCAAGAGACCCAACACCTTGTAGGGACTCAACAACAAAAGATTGATGCACAAAATGAGGTGATCCAAAGATTGGAGGAGCAAGCCAAAAAGTTTGAGGAGTTCATGGCTAACTTTTCCAGGCAACATCCATCAAGTTAGTATCTATATTAGAGAACTTAAACATGGAGAAATAATTTTTTAGATCATCTTGATTTTGTTATTGGTTTTAGACTATTTTTGTTACTCCTTATGTTAGGAAACACTTTGATTGTTACTTTGGTTTTATTATTATGAGATTTATTATTGGTTTGATTATTTCAATTTGTTTTAAATATTTTCATGTAATATGGTAGAAAACAATCGGTGACAAAACCATATGTATTGTCAACATTTTCCTCGTAATAAGCAATCAATTGTAACGAAAAAGAATTTCCTCGCTATAGGCTATAGAATGTATAACGACGAAAATAAATTTCATCGCTATACAATACACAACTTATGACGAAAAAAATAAATTTCCTCGTTAAAGATTATAATATGTACAACGATGAAAGTAAATTTCATCGCTATAAGTTATACAACTTACAACGACAAAAAGTAAATTTCCTCGCTATAGAATATAGTATCTACCGCGATGAAAGTAAATTTTCTCGCTATAGACTATACAACCTACAACGACAAAAGTAAGATTCCTCGCTATAGACTATACAACCTACAATGACAAAAGATAAATTTCCTCGCTATAGACTATACAACTTACAACGACAAAAGTAAATTTCCTCGCTATAGCAAATACAACCTACAACGACAAAAGTAAATTTTCTCACTATAAACCTTATAACCTATATCGACAAATGTAAAGTTCCTCGTCATTGAGTACCTTTGGCGAGGAATACATCATATAACCTATATCGACAAATGTAAATTTCCTCGTCGTTGAGTACTTTTGGCGAGGAATATTTTTTCAATTTTTTTATTATTTATAATTTCTAAATTATTTACATATCATTAGCGAGGATATAATACTTTAGCAATGAAATTTATTTTATCGGGAAGTATATTTAACGACTATTTTCTGGCCTTCAAAAATTTTTAGTGAGAAAAAAATATGAGTTTAGGCGAGGAAAAAAATTGTAGCTAAAGAATAAAGGCGAGAAAAAAAAATATTCATCGCGAAAAGGGATTGGCGAGGAAATAGTATTTTTCTCGCGGAAACTTTTCTTGACCACCCTACCGCGAGGAACTAGTGACAACAATATTTTCCTCGCAAAAACACTACGGCAAGGAAATCTCAGTTTTCAGCGACTAATTTATTCCTCGCAAATTAGCATTTCTGTTGTAGTGATATACAAAAGAAACAAGTAATTGAAAATGGGGGATTTAGAATTAAAATTAAAAATTAAAATAAATACAATAAAGAAAATATAAAAACACATATACAAGGGTGGAACGTAAGGAATAAAGATCAAAACCACAATCATATGCAAGAAATCTAATCACAATTCCTATAGTTGATTTTCTATGTCATGAGAAAGAAGTTGACCATGTGAAACGTTAGAAAGCAAACGATTTCCCATATTTTACTTTCCTTCAATATTTAATCTAAGTGAAAGCACCTAAATTAAACCTATTGAACATGCAATCATAGTCTAGTAAGCTAGCTAATCAAGAACACATTCAATGCATGAAGAACAAAGAAAGGATGTCAACCAAAGTGCACAACCTAGTATGAAAAAGTTCATCTATTTGCAATCCTCCTTAATTGATTTCGACTTTTGTCCAAAACCTTTACTACTTAAATATAGCTCCAATTACATGCATATATCCTAAGTTGGCCACCAAAAAACACATACAAATAAAAGTTTTTTATAAAACAAAATCAATTAAGCAATCTCACATAAGAAACATATAAATCAACATATAAAAATCACAACTTTATTTCAAAACATAAAAATGGGTTTTAAACTTTGCCCTTAACGTCATGTTAACTAGAATTCATAACTCTACGAATCAAACAAAGGAAAACAAAAGAAAGTATGAAATACACCGTGAAAGATGGATGACAAGCCTTGAGACGAAGAACTTGAAGATCCTTGAAAGCAAGCAATCTTCTAGGAACGACACAAGGGTGGATGGTGGATAGGATCTTGATGTATTGCATGACTTCTTCATCCTTGGTTGAGACGCAGAGCTTCTGAAGACTAGAGAATGGACATAATTTTTCTGATGTTTATTTTCTGAGGGAGAAAGGTGGTTTGTTGTGGTGTTGTTGGTGGTGTCTGGTGGATGCTCCTATTTATAGGAGGATGGCAACTTAGTCTCCAAGTCTTCAAGATTGATCCACACAGCATTAACCAAGCAAATAATGCCACGTCAGCTCTGCCATGTCACTCAACCAATCAAAAAGCTCCAAAATAAGTCCATAATCTTTCCAAATATATTATTGCTGATTTTCCAAAGATTTTATCTGATTTTTCTCTTAATTTTCGGCTAAAATACTCTTGAGTGAAAGTAGGAATGAATCTGGACTTGTTTTGGACCTTTTCTCCCTTAAATCTCTTCATGGCATCGTTATCCTTGATCATCTCTTGAATTTTGACATTAACTCCATAATTTCCCATAACAAAATCAGATTTAATTCCCCAATAATATCTCCAACGTAATCTTCTTATGACTCTCCCTTGATTTTCACGTTGTCTCCATAATCTTCTCTTGATAATTCACGGCAATTAAAGATTTATTCTCCAAGAATCTCTCTTTGACGTCCACAAAACCCTAAATCCAATGGGCCTTCTCCATTTGCCGAAAATCCATATTAATCCATAATATTCTTGGGCCTCCATGTGTCATCTTCAAGCCGTAAGGTCTCCTAGTGCCATCAAGACTCCTCTCTTTTCGCCACGTGTCTTCATTTAAGCTCATTTCTTCTCCATTTTCTCCAGTGCACCTAAAAATAGAAACTACATTAAAACTGATTTATTTAAGGAAATAACTAAGCAAAATATGAGGAGTTAACTATTAAAACGTCGCATAAAAATGCTCCTATCATTGATGCTCCTATAAGCACACATGCTTTGCATCAGCAACACATGTCTGAGATTTTGGCTTAACAACCCCCGGTACCTGGTGGACCAGTCCAGGATGAGCATGACAACCACATGTACTATCGCTGACCCATCCTGTTCTCTTGTTGATTCAAGATACTTGGCGCAAGTTCAAAAAACAAAAAAAACAAAAAAAGGGTTCTCGATACACCCAGATAATCACTCATGGCACCCCGGAAGATGGTTTGAACACGACTTGGAGAGCACAGGCCACCAAGGATGATCCAAGCATGGTTCCGGCACATGGCACCCTACATCCCCTTGTCCCGTCCGGTATCATCCAAATTCAACGTCTAACTCGATCAATCCTATATCTCGGTGTGAGCAATTGCAACAATAAAGGAGGAAACAAAAGTTATCTGAAAATCATCACGTACACCTGCAATTTTCTCTTCACACCCAACAGTTTAGTCAGAATACCCGGATTGCTTTTGTTCCATGCATACACACCTGCAGATGAGTGCTTTCGTCTTATCTAACATGCTTAATTATATTATATGACTCTTAATACTTCAAATGCATGCATGCATGCATGCATTGAATATCTGTCCCCTATGACTATTATATGACTACGTTTAGTTGACCCCTGACCAACTTCAAGGCACACAGTGCAATTCATGCATGATTATCAACTTCAAGACAGACATGTCAAGCATGAACGACTGTATGGCACAATTCACACATGTCAACTATCTCAACGATACACTTTTCAAGCATGATCCCACACATGCACACATAGTCACACATACATTTGCATAACTCATCTGTTGCACAACAATCAAGCACACTTTGTTTTATTTATATGTGGTCTGACCACACTATATATACAAACACAAATTCAAATTCAACACCTTTACTTTATTTCTATATTTTACTTCTTCAGGTTTCACTTTAAAAATTGTTACTAAATTACCTACCATGGCTACCCATGATTACTATTGCCATGCTTGTCATGCACCAACCATGATCATTGTTATACAATCAATTCCTAATTTCTTTTTAGCATCCTCATTTAATCTTCTCACGTAAGATTAATCATATATTTTCATAATTACATGGGCAATTAAATCCTTCATGCTATTTAAATGGATTTAAATTATCAATATGCCCCTCACACCATATCAGAGCATACAAGCACAATATACTTGATTCATCAATTAAATCATATAAGTTGCTAATCACTTATTCTGTTTTGCCTTTGGAGGAAGCAAACCACTCTAAACCGGGCATCTTCTTGTGCATACAAAGCCAAGCAAATTATCGACGATCATTCGTCGATCACATGGAACGTCATGTTTGGACAACTCCAACATGATTTGGTATTCGGGTCAATCAGCAAAAGATACGTTCTCATTTACACTTTTTTCAAATTTCAGCTAATACAATGCTTTATATGTTTCAAATAACGATTTCTATAATATACGCATATGCTTACAACTGCGATAGTTTTGATATCATATCCATGATGCCTATGTATTAATGTCATACTTCAATTTAATTGCAATCCAATTAAAATTGCTACATTCATATAAATGACACTAAACAATGTGTAATGTGCGGCACTTAAAATCCTCACCCTGAGTGAGGTACCCCCAAGGGGTAAGCCAAGGTCAAATCCTTGCATAAAATCCCTCCAATCACGCTCACTCTACCCCATCGGGTACCAGAGGCCCAAACCCTTATTCTACCCCACCGGGAACGAGACTACCCCACCTGGTACAAGAGGCACAAGCCCTCATTCTATCCGGGGCCACGCCACCGGGTAAAGGAGGCCCACAGGCCCTCATTCAACCCCATTGGGTTAAGGAGGCTCATGCCCTCATGTGACCCCACTGGGTCACGAGGCTCAAGCCCTCATTCTACTAAAGGAGGCCTACAGGCCCTCATTCGACCCCACCGAGTCAAGGAGGTCTATTATGAGGGCATAAATCCTCTTTTCGAGCGAGGTATCCCAACGGGATAACTAAAGAGTAGCTCCCTTAAATAAGCCAAGCTCCAGTCCCTTGCATCAAAATCCTCGCCCGGAGCGTGGTACCTAGGGGGTAAGCCAAGGTCCAGTCCCTTGCTTTTGAGTCATCTCACCTCCTGAACGTTCTCTACACTTGGGGGACTTATTCATACCACTTATCACAAGTGGAGGTAGTACCCGAACTAGACTATCATTGAGCTTCACGCTCATACTTTCCGGGCATCTGCAAACATCACGCTTATGCCTCAGTGGTACGTGTGAATTTCTTGTTTTGGTCTATTAATGGAAATATTGAAATTTTCACCTATTGTTGATCGCAACAATTAAAATTCTTTTTACATCCCATTAATAAGACCATATGACAAAACTCACACAACCTATCACCCGCTCGACATGAGCGAACTCAACTCTTACACTCCCGTCACACATAAGCCAAACGATCGGGTTTTGGCTTATATGTTCGGGTCAAGTAAGTTAAAATTCCTTCCTCTAACCTATACTTGGGGGACTACCATGGCCACGCTATAGTCTCACTAGTATGACCTATAGTTACTACGGTACCGGAGCTCTATGCTCCGCCTCACGGGCATCCTTGAGCGTAACCTAAGCCCACACTTTCATTTTACTTACATGACTTGGGGGACTCGGCGAGTAACTACACTCCCGGTCCTAACATATGTGCATCATATGCATACAACATATACATATCATTATGTATGTGTCATCGTGTTCATCACACATCTTTGCATCATATGAACTTTGTATGCTGTCACGACCACATACATTTCAGACTCATACGTACGTCATACTTCAACATTACATAATACGGGCATACACACAATGTGTAACAAGCATCTCATATAAACATTCATGCACCTCGATGCATTTGACTCAAATTTCACTTAGATTGCCCTAGCGCAATCAATATGCTCTTTGTACACTCTTATCTTATTTGCAGGTACTAGCTCGATGATGAGCCCCCCGTGGCACCACCCTGCTATGAAACACTTTACAAGCCTGGAAGAGTCCCTTCTTACTTACGGAGTTGGGGGACTAGTATGGGTATGGCGCTCAGCGAGGTCGCCGCTCATACTTAGCGGTATCATATTTAAACTCCCCAACCAAGAAACGCCTCTTACTCGGGGACCTGTACATACCGCCAAGCATAAGCAACGACCTCGTACATGGGCCCCACGACATGGCTAGCCCCACCTATGGCATGCATCCGGTAGACCGACACCCGAGCTACATTGCAATGGTGGAGGTCGGCCGGTATCTAGTCGGGAGGCCACCCTCCCATGCTCTTTAAAAGGCTTCAAGAGAAGCAAATATGTGTATTATTGTCCCACATCGGAAATGTAGAATAGAATAGGACTTCCTTTAGCTATAAAGGGAAGTCCTTCCCTTCTTAGAAGAGGATGGGATCCATGATCCCCATACTTGTATCACTACAAAGGCTACTTGGCCTCACTCATAGTGAAACTTCTAAGTGGACGTAGCCTTGCCTCAAGGGCAAGGTGAACCACTATACATGCTTGTGTCATTTCTCTCTCCCTCTCTACCTTGCCTCATACTTAGTTCCCGTTCCGTATTCTCACACAGAAACAATTGTATAGTTTTTTTTTTTTTTTTAAACAAGAGTTCAATTGATTTTCAACACTTAGGTACGGGAATAGGGAGTCTCGATGTGCAATGGAACTGAAACAGCTACCATTTTCAAGACTATGTTTTATCCAATATACCTTAGTGTATCACAACATTTTCTTTTGTTATAGATATTGTTGAAATCGAATCTAATTCCAAGCGGTAAATCAAGGTGGACATGTGGCCCAAGTATAGTCGCCTAGACACAAACTCCCTTTCAAATCCTTTGGGCAACCTTACTGAAATGGCCATTTTGGCATGAGCTACTCCCAAATAGTGGTTTAGGCCCATTTGGAAGCACTTCTGGATTCAAAAACCCGTCATGAACGTCCCCTTCCTAGACACCATTCCACATAGGTTATACTTACTGAGATGAAAAAGGTCATAAGTGTGAAGACAGTTCAACAAGTGTTAAATAAGGGGTTTAGGCCAACCTTAAGGGACCTGAACTAGGTACGAATAAGAGGTTTAGGCCAATATTAACAAAAGAGACTTCACCTATTCCATTCAATTTACAACTTACAATTAAAACTCGTATTCATCAATATAAATAATATCCTAGTTAATTTACACCAAGTTTCAAACAGTTTATATACAACAATTATAAACAAAAACAGTGATTTTTCAATCCCCGGCAACGGCGCCAAAAATTGACACTCTAAGGACAAGCGCAAAATGTAGTTGTCAGTATAGAATAAGTAGGGATCGTTCAAGCCGGGGATTGAGGGTACACATGTAATTGCATAAACAAGTAAAGAATTAATACAAGTATAAAGTATTATTCACAAAAATAAAACAAAGAACAAAAATATATACAAGTAAACACAAATAAGGGGCTTTTAGGATTATAAAATTGAAAATTAAAATAAATAAATATAAATACTTAAAATACATATACAAGGGTGGAACGCAAGGAACAAAGATCAAAATCACATCCATATGAATGCAATCAAATTACAATTCCAATAGTTGATTTTCTATGTCATGAGAAAGAAGTTGACCATGTGAAACGTTAATAAGCAAACGATTTCCCATTTTTTACTTTAATTGAATAATTGATCTAAGTGAAAGCACCTAAATCAATCCTATTGAACATGCAATCATAGTCTAGAAAGCTAGCTAATCAATAACACATTCAACGCATGAAGAACAAAGAAAGGATGTCAACCAAAGTGCACAACCTAGTATGAAAGGACTCTTCATATGAAATGTTCTTGAACCTTCCGGAATCTTCTTTTGCTTTCCTAGTTCAACTGGGACTCCTTGTGTCATTAGGACTCCTTTTTCTGGCAGGAGTAGGTTTCCTAGTCGGACCAGGATTTCCTGGTTAGACCAGAAATGTCACGCCCCTGATTTTTAATACAAATAAAAATCGATATATAACCCCATAATTATACATGCGTGAACGTTCAGTCATCAATACCAAATACCTGGAAACTTTTTTCCTTATACAACATACATATTGATGCCCTGAACCCACTATATCAATATTGACCCGCCCACAGAGTCATATATTACATAAGCTTACGAATTAATTTTTCAACAACAAGATAAAACGTAAATACTCCTCAGAGTTCACTACAAGCGAAAGTCATAACACGGTAAAGTCACAAAATGGGCTTCCTACCGTAATGCTGCTAGCACGCTACCTCAGCTTCAGCCACGATTACCCTGACCTGTAGGATTAACCCCTACACAATTCCATTGAATAGTGCACCGGGTTGCCACACAACAAACCCGGTAAGCTTATGAAGCTCGTATGAGTAACTCAAAACCACAAAGCAAAACACATTTCTTAAGTCACCTTAACCTAAACACGATATACACATAGCTCACACTTACAGTCATCGATTCCATAATCTTCCATATCGTGCCTATATAAGTCAACTGGTGACTACAACCTCATGCTTAGATTCTCAACTAGCGTCCCATTACACAAATTCAATCAAACAAGACTTCCTTAAGCAATGTTTGATGCAATTCTAACGCCCTACGGCGAATCCCAAACCACGCTCATTCCCTCCCCACTAGGAGCCTTTGTCATCAACATGACATCAAAGGTGAAAATAATGAATCACCTTTCTAACCTCACACAGAGCACAATTAGTCACCACTATGGTCTTCAAGATAAATCATACCAACAATCAATCAAATCAAGAAGAAAACAAGGCAATCACAATTCAAAACAATTCATAGTAACCCCTGCATATAATTTAGTTCAGGAGGTCACATTAAGTCAAGCAATTCAAGTCAAAGTAGTCATCGTAATCCCACACTCTGACGTCTGTAGGTAGCCCCGACCATCACAGCAGTCTTCTCGATTATTGTTAACTTAATAACAATTCAGCTCCGCTACCAAGCTGTCATCACACTGATCATCACACAGATTTCACCGATCATCACACAGATAGCCATCATCCTACTGATCATCACACTGATAGCGATCATCCAACGAATCATCACGCAGATATCGCCAATCATCACACAGATAGCGATCATCTAACTAATCATCACGCAGATATTGCCAGTCATCACACAAATAGCGATCCTCACACATATTCATCACACAGATATCGCCGGTCATCACATAGATAGCGATCATCACCTAGATTCATTGCTAGTCATCACACAGATAGCAATCATCACACAAATATTCCTACACAAGCTACACAGATATTTCTACACAAGCTTTACATTACAATCATCACAAAGATTCATCATATTGATGTCATCGATTCATCACACAGATATTCCTACACAAGCTACCATATCTTAAGTCTCACTTAAGACGGTCATACTAGACCCATGGTATCTCAACACATGATATCCTACAATCACAACTCAATACACAATTTCATCAGTCATCATCCAGGTAGCAATCATCCAACTCATCACACATATACTCCTACACAAGCCTTACATGACAATCATCACAAAGATTCACCACAAAGCCACTAATACATGAATACATATATATATATATATATATATATATATATATATATATATATATATATATATATATATATATATATATCCCATCTATAGTCACAGTTAATCTCATAACTCCAAGACAATATGGTAACTAGGCTCATAACACATATCGCGAGATTTACTCACCTTGAAACTCCCGCTGCGTCTTCAATACAGAACAAGGCAGCCAAACCACCCAAATTAGCTGTCCAAAGAATATCTCGTCACGTACCTAAGGAATTACAGCTCTGATTTAGTTAATGAATCACAAAGGATAGCGTTCAAAACTCTAAATCGAACCAAAATTCCCAAAGTGACGCCAATTAAGGCGAAACCACATCCGAGACCACCCAATGTCTCCGGAATACTTCCACGATCGATATGTCCAAATCACAAGTCGATCGAACGCCCAGATCCTCACGGATCGAATAAATTCACCGATATGAAACGGTAAAAATCACAACAATTCCATTCGAACTCCAAAATTTGCATATTATATATCGAAACGCTCGTATCAACGAGTAGAACATATATAATACCAGAAACAGTCCCTTACATGGCCGGAACGCCGCCACAGGCGGTGGCGCACAACCGCCGGCCAAAAACTCAATATTTCACAAAACTTCCAACATAAAAAAGCTTCATCTAAGCATGCTTGTGAATTCTCATAACTAGCTCGAAGTCAGAAAACAAGCATAAGGGATCGAAAACTACCTCACAAGCCGTGGATTACTGTTCAATCCGAGTTGAACCAAGTTTCACGTGAATCGATCCAAACAACCACCAAGGATTGATCAAGGAGGCTGGTCTGAGCTCCCCAAGCTCGGCTTGAAGCCTCGCCGACGTCGGAACAAGGATTTCCAACCGGGTCCGAAATCCTCAACTGCACCGCCTTGCTGCACTTCCTCCACCGAGAATCGGCGCAAGAGGACACCACAGGGACGACCAGACGGAGGAGACGAACCAGCTGACCAAATTTCACGGCCAGAGATCGCCGGAGCTCGCCGGAAAAGCCGGATCGGGTCGGGTCAGTCGAAAAACTTTGATACCGAAGGTATCAGTCGAGAGAGAAGAGAGAGAGAGGGGAGATGGCTTCCGGAAAAGGAAATAATGAAAATAGTAAGTTTCCAACTTGGGAAACTTCTATTTATACCAAAATGGAAATTCCTTCCAATGGCCATAACTTTCTCATACGAACTCTAATTCTCGCGTTCCACATGTCCACGAACTCGTATCGACGCGCTCTACAACTTTCGTGAAGGAAGTTTTCGGAGATTCCCAACATATAAAAAGTCAACCCTTGCAACCCCCCTAAAACCATATTCTTTACTTAATTATTCGCCCGAAACACTTCCGCTCCATCCACGAGCCACGAAACCGTCCAATAACCACAATTTAAATTCCGGAAAATCCTCGGAAAATAAATACGAATTTCCGGGGCATCACAAGAAAAACTTCATTTCTTCATTTCAGCTCATTTCTGCATCCTTGTGCCTTGCCTTTGTCATCTCCAACTTCTCACATCCTTCTCATGTGCCTTTAAGCTCATTTCCTTATCATTTTCTCCGATGTACCTAGAAAATAGAAACTAAATTAAAAATGATTAAGTAAAGGAATTAAGTAAGCAAAATATGGGGAGTTAAATATTAAAACGTCGCATTAAAATGCTCCTATCAATATATCGCTTAAGTTCTTTTATTATCAGCAATAACATACACTTCTAAAGATTGAAGTGACTCAAATCCGATTAGAGGATAATGTAGCATACTTATTTACTAAGTCGTTACCTTAATCCACTTTCGAGAAACATGTAAAGAGTATCGGATTGAGAAAGTTATCTGAACTCCCATGATTGTAGCAATCAGGGGGAGATGTCGACATCTGGGGGAGGCATGATGTCTACATGTTTGATCTCGAAGAGTGAAGGGCGTGTCACACTCTTTTTCTTCTCCTTGAGGTTGTTTTTGTCCCACATGGTTTTTATTACTCGAGTAAGGTTTTTAACGAGGCAACATTTGAAGCGCCATAGTGTCACGATGACATCGCGTTTGGACGGCACAAGGAGGAGTGTTGAAGGATATTCGATTTGTGTGTACCTTACCAAACTAGGATTACTTTCTATAGTTGTAATAAGAGAGAATGTTCTAGATTCCTAGTTCTAATTAGAATAGGATTCCTTGTACTCAAAGATTATGTACTTGTATCCTCTATATATAGAGGCTTCAATTATCAATAAAAGTTATAACTATTCTCCCAATTCTCTCTACAGTTCTCTTTTCCTTAAACAATATTAGATTAAACTAACAGGAGAAATTTCAAGGAAATTTCAATCAAATTCCAAACTGCGTGAGACTTAGTTTGATTGTCGATGGGTTTGATGGAGCATCAAAAGAGGAAGACATAATTTGTCCTATATATGTTGTCAATCTCTCTAACTGGTATCTAATTAATTAGAGATTAAAATTTCCAGTTGATGTCTCAATTCTATTGTTTGCATGTCTTGTATATATTGTTCATCTTACTAGTAGTCTTCTTTTGATTTGAAGTGCATGTGCAGTTGTGCACCACATTTCTATTTTTTCACCACCAGACACTACTAGAATTTACCCTTTTAGTCACAAAATTATAGGTGACAAACCTTAAAATTGTGACCTATTGTGGGAATGGGTCACAAAATTTTTAATTTTGTCACCAATACTTTTGTCATTTGGACCAACACTGTTCTCCATTCATTGTGACAGAGGGTATGTAGTTAGTGTCAACTTTTTTTTGACACAAATCTTTTTTTTTGGCAAATTTTTACCTTTTTGTTTAGAGACCTATCTAAGCCTAATCAATAAAAAGCGGGAGATATACCGCCAATAAAAAGATCCAATAAAAATTTTAGGGCATGGAGGGAACTTTACAGCCATTCGACCAGCCAAAACGCTGGGCTTTAATAAAAAAGAGAGTAAATAATATTGTCCTCATTTGCTCGCATATAAAAGCCTAAGGAAAAAAAAAAAAACCTTCGTCTCTGAACCCAGACTCATAAACATTGAGTGTAGCTGAACCCAGACTCATGAACCTTTGTCTCTGAACAATCCCTACGCCTTTACTATCCATCTCCATTACTTTCAACTCACAATCTCAAATTCCAGGTTAGTAACTTCACAATCAAAACCCATAAACTCTTATTCTCAATTTCAATGTCTCTCTTTCACTACTTGTAGTATCTTTTTCTTTTTCCAAAATTTCCTTGAGCTATATGCAAAATTTTCTTTGTATGTGTTAATGGGTATTCAATTTTCTTTAATTTCAAGGGTACTATATATTGTTGGCAAAAGCTAGCAAGGATATTGAGGAATCAATGGTACTATTGTCGGCAAATTTCAAGGTAATTGAGAAATCAATCTTGTTCTCTCTTGCTTGCTACCTCCTTCTCATGGATAAGGTAAGCTAGTCTTCAGAAAGTTATTTCAATTTTGTTCTCTTGTTTCTGAAATTGATCTATTCACAGATTTGGTTGTTGTTATTGACAGATTTGGTTGTTGCTATAACTACTGGTAGTTATAAGGTTGTCGTTGTATATATGCTTGCTGGTCTATGTTTAGAGTTGATTAAGCTTCTTGTTGTTATTTTCTCCATCAACTGGAAATGTTGCGTTACTCTTTGTTGATTGGTTATGGTTGATAATTGTTATTTCGTTAGGGGAATAAGGTTTGATTATGATGGGAAAGGTAAAATGTTAGGCATAGCTTTGCTAGCTACCACACATGATTGTTTTTTAGGGGACTAAATCCCCTTGGGGAGATTTCCCTTCATTTGGATCCGCTTTGAGATTTCAGTCATTTCACCTCACTTTGATCCGCGTTGAGGAATTGCACCTCATTTGGATCTACTTTGAGGAGATTTCACCTCAGTGTAATTAATATGCCTTGTGGGAATTTCACCTCACTTGGATCCATCTTGAGGAGATTAATTTCACTCACTAAGGTCCGTCTTGAGGGAATTTAACCTCACTTGGATCTGTTTTGAAGAGATTTTACCTCACTTGGATCTTATTCCTTAAGGAGATTTCATCTCACTGGGATCTTCCTTAAGGAGATTTCATCTTGACTACTCTTTTAGCTCTTCTTCCTTATCAGGTAAGACCTCGCTCTTTTGATTCATTCCTTTGAGTGTATTCTTTGGTTGGAGTGTTGGAACTGTATTAGATATTAGCTTTGAACATATATATAGCACTTTATAGGTCTGAGTTGATTTTTCTTGTGAAGTTCTAGGTAGTTCATAATATATGCAGCTTATTTTATGCATGTGAGTGGAGTTGTGGTATCCTGGTTCCGATTTAACATTTTTTTTTATCTACTACGGCGGTTATTTTTTGTTTTAGGTTGTTAGTTATTTTTTATTTGGTTTGACTAGTTTCTTTTTTTTTTTCTTTTTTTTTTAATCATTTGGTTTTGTTTTCAAGGGGTAAGGATAGGTGGTTGACGGTCTGTTAGAGGAGGGAAGAGACAGAAAGAAAAGAAACAGAGAGAGGGATGGAAAGAAAGAAAGGGAACAAAGAGAGGAGAGGGAAAGAAAGAAAGAGAAGAGGGGGGAGGAGGAGAAAGAAAGAGACCACGGAAAAAAATAGAGAAGGAAGAAAGAAAACGGAGTCGAAGATAAAAGTAGATGTGTGAGGGGAAGAGAGTTTTTGACATTTGAGAGAGAAAGAGTCAGGGTTTTAGTCTTGCAGATTTTTTGTGAGTGTTTAAGAAATCCAACCCTAGAGTTTTGATTACTGTAAGTTTGAGGAAGGTGTGAGCATGATTTCATGGTTTTGGGTTTCACCTTTGAGATTTCCGGAGTTGGGGGTATTTAAAGAGGTTGAGATTTTTAGTAGAGGTTGAGCTTTATTTTGGTGAACTCTATGGTTTTGTTTCTGTTTAAGATACGAGGTGAGTGGCTTTTGTTTGATATCATAAATTGCCTTTATAGTTAAGTTGAGTTTCTTTATTTTGTCAAATAACAAGATTTTGGTAACTTTGTATTTTTCCTTTGTGTTAAGTCTGAACCCTTGTTTTTAAGTAAATTAGTATTTAGAGTTATGTTTTCATTCTATTGTTGTCTTCTTTGCACGTAAGACT